>NC_042998.1:157221097-157266097 GCF_006345805.1 Octopus sinensis
TATATATATATATATAGATATATATATATATATATAATATATATAATATATATATATATATAATATATAATATATAATATATATGAGAAGAAAATGGATATAATAAGGGGAAACTTATCGTTTTCACTGGTATGCCTTTAATTTAATTAGATAACAAAGAAGCATTTACGATCGTTTCGATTTACGAGTATTAGTAAATCCCTTCAGAATGCGAAAAGAAGATTGGTGTATCGGTTAGGATGCGAAAATAATTGATACATATGTGATGGTAATAGACGCAAATTTAGTAGTTCTTACATTAAATTTTGTTCTTGCGCTGGTAATTTCGCTAGGGAGAGGTTTCATTGCAATAGGCTAGTTAGTTTCGTTGGGCAATTAGAGGGGAGTGAGTATTATTTTGGTGTGGGGTTCCGAGTTTGACTAATCACATTTTTTCGGACATGTGTTTTAAAGTTGTTTTTATTCTCGAGTGAATTTGTCACCGCTGGTGTAAGTGAAGGGGGGTAACTCTAACTTAGGGTGGAAAGGGAGCTAACTTGTGCCAGTTTTTATTATGCTAGGTAGGGGGTGTTTAAGATTGTGTTATGGCTAAGAATTGTATTGTTGCTAGAGTTTAGGAAGTTCTTACTTCTAGAAAGAGCTCTATGTAGGTGCAGAGTAAATTATTATGGAATGTTGGGGGCGAGTGGGTTTGCTGGGTGATTGTTTGTATGTAAGTGTTTAAGGTGGTTTCCAGGTAATTCGAATTATATAAGAGACTATTATAGTTTGGAATTATGAAAGATATAGAGGCCTACTTGAAGACAAAAGGGGCTATTCTACCGGTATTTTGAAAATGCATAAAGGTCCACATGAAGACAAAAGAAGTTGTTCTCAAATTTTCTGTTCAGAAGGTGTTGTTTTATCCGTAAGTATAGCTAGACGTTCTGATAGACAAAGATCGCTGCGTCTATTGGCGGTGTTATAGGAGGTTGTTTTTGTGAGTATACGCGAGTTTAAACTATAATCTACTTTTTTTATCCTTAAGCTCCCAAATGTATGTACTGAGCCCTGTTGAGTTGGCCTTACTCCTATTTCTGAAGCTTGATTGGTGCGCATTATATCTAAGAATCATTTGCTTCTTAATGGCGCCTATGTATGATTTTCTCTGGCTATTTGTGTGGACGTCACATTGGTAAACTATATTAATTGTCTTGCATCCATTTGAGAAGTGACACTTAGTTCTATCTCTGCAGCTGCAAAAATAATTAGGCGTATTTGCGTTCGTGTTGTATTGTGGAGGGCTATTTATATTCAGATCTACATCGAAGTCATCAGGAGGCGCTGTGTTAGTGGTGGGCCTAGTTCTATTTGTTGATTGGTTTTTATTTTTATTGGTATTGTTCACAATCTTTCTAGTTTCATAGAATTTGTCTAGTTTTTTTAAAATTATTTATTGAGGCTATTATTGTGGCTAAGTTATTAGTCAGACTGTGGCCTATTCTAATTTTATTTCTAAATAATTCTGCGTATTTATTATTAACGAAAAGGTATTTGTCTATGATTTTCATTAATGAGCGAACTATGTTTTATTTGAGGTGCATGGTGTAGGGAATTAAAAGCCAGATATTATCGCTATTTTGTTTATTTTTGTGTTGTTTTTCCTAGTATAAAAGCTACCCTCCTTATTTGTGATTCGTGTGAAGATGTATGTGGTTGTATGTATTTTTGTTATATCCATAGTTGGGTTTCACTTCCGTGTTACTTTTGTCTGTCCTATTGGTGTTATTATCGTAGGGTTCCTGTGGGTTATAGGGCCTGGTTTTCTTGCCATTAACAGGGTTCATATTAGTTCGTTGGGTGACTTTAGTTTTATTGATACCGATGTGTAGGTTTATACTATCATTTTTGTGGCTAATGCTATTTTGGAGCATATTTGTATACTTAATGTTACTGGTTCTGTTAATATTGTTAATCTTATTTAATATCATTTTGTCGGTATTAGTGTTGCGGTTATTTTTATTGTTATTAGTGGTTTGTGTATGGGTATTGGCGTTGTTCATATTGGTGTTGTTTCTATCGGGGTTACCCGTAGTGCTCTTATTGTTAGTGTAGTTTGTAGTGGTGCACGGTGTGTGGTTGGTGTTAGCGGTATTAGTGAGTGGGTTTCTGTTATTTGGGCTACTTGTAGGGTGATTAGGGTCAAGGTATTTAATTTTATGTTTAAATCTTGCTTTCCGTCGTGCGGAGTTATAGATTTCTTTATGTCTATTAAAGATATCTATGTTGGAAGAAAGGCGTGATATTCTATTACTAATGCTATGTACTTCTCTTAATAAAGTTGGGATGGTTTATATATTTGAGGTTCGTGTTGGGTTTCGTGTAGGGTTCATGGGAGTCCTGTGGCTACCCTGGTAATAACCAAGAGCGACTTCGGACTTAATTATCCCTTAGAAATATCAAAATCCTTTAACTTATACATACACAACACATTATGTATATATATATATATATATATATATATATATATATATACACACAAATTTCTTTGGCAAACTAGATTCTTTCCAGATTGAGCAGCTGTCTTTCTGACTTTGGAACCCACACATTTGAATTATTCCACAACTACTTTTAATATGGCTTCTGCGGTCAAATGGGAACTAACTCTAATTTTCTTTCCCTTAAAATTTTTTTTCCGTTATTATTTGCCCTTCCCATTATTGCATCAACCTTCTCGGTTTTTTTCTCATGATTTCTCATGTACCAGAGTCCTGATTGTCACATAGAACATACCATATGCTCAGAGCCCGAAGATTGCTTGGAGACACAAGGCGTGATATGAAAACCTGCCTAGACACGTGTCTTCACAGCAAGAAACTATTAGTAGCTTGTATCGTTATACTGTGTACATTTTTCCCTTTATTTTACCTTGCCGGAACAGTATATATTTTTTATATTTTATTTTATTTGCCGGAACTATATATATATATATATATATATATTATATATATATATATATATATATATATTATATATATATATATATATATATATATAAGAAAATGGAGGAACAAATTCATTTCGATCATCAACTTACGGATATTACAATTTCACATTATTTATTAATTATACAAATAGGAACATGAAAATCGAACAAAACAATATACATCAATATGCAAATTAATAATAAAATAATACAAATAAACTGCTCCTTACAGCCGTTTCAGCCTATGGTCAAGAGACAATCCAACTTAAATTGCCTAATAGGGTATATATTGGTGCTACTAAGAATAATCTGAAACAGCGACTTAATTATCATAGATACACTTTTAAAAATAAGAATAGGATTAATTCTACAGGATTAAGTGCATATATTTGAGAGCTTAAGGACAAAATATCAATTATAATTTGCAATGGAAAATACTTACATCTGCACCAGCGTATAATAATACGAATAGAAAATGCTCATTATGCATTAATGAAATTTTCTTTATAATTTTGGCTAATTTACCTATTATTAACAATCTTAAGGAACGAAATATAACATGTCTTCATAGACTAGCGTATACTTTCTCTAGATACAAATAATACTTAGTTCTAAATACCATTCAAAATAGACATAAATAATTGTTAAAAGTTTATTTACTTTATTTATTTAAGAATACTAAATTGTAATGAGTTATGGGCATATTATTTTTGTATATCTATGTATAAGCGTATAATATGTATAATATAAGTATTTGTATATGAATATTTGTGTATTTATATATTTTGATATAAGGGTTTTTTTTTCGGTGTGCATATTTGTATTTTTATACTGGTCTTTATTTTTATGTATATTGATATGTATTTACTTTGGGATTTCAGTATATTGTTATGTACATAGTATGAGTCAATGTACTAAACATATTGTGGTCACTTTTGGATTTGTATATGTGTGGATACATGCGTATATATATATATATATATATTTATTCATGTAAGTTTGTTTGTGTGCTTGCATGTGGTGGTCTTTAGCATTATTGTGTTTTTCTGTATGTATATATTTGTATATTTTATATACTGGTACTTGTTCGTAATTATACCTTTATATTTATGTATATTGATTCGTATTCAATTTTGTTTTTCAGTATATGGTTATACACTTAGTATGAGTCAATGTACTAAACATATTGTGGTCACTAATGGATTTGTATATGTGTGGATGCATGTGTATATATATATATATATATATATATATATATATATATATATATATATATATATATATATATATATATAATATTTATTTATTTTTTTATATATTCATGTTTGTCTATTTGCGTGCATGCATGTGATAGTTTTAAGTATTATTTTATGTTATCTTCTTGTATATTAGATATTATATATGGACTTCAGTACACATTTGTATAGGTGATGTTTGTACTGGTCTGTAAGTATGTAGGAATGTATGTGTGTATATATCGATGTATGTATGTGTGTTTTTATATGTAAGTATATATATATATATATATAGGTGTATTCTATGGCTATGTATATGGGTGCATATTGACACATATGTTTTTGCATGTAGTAGGACTTTTACTAGCATTGGTATTTGTGTTTTTTCACATTTAACTATGCTGTATAATTGTTTACATGTGTGTATATTAGTATATACTCCTTAGATGCTTGCATTGGTTTGTGCATTTTCTATGTATATATACCCCTTTCGTTAATACTAATCGGATTGAACTTCTAATGTTTGCTTTTTGTATCTATATATCCTTGTTTAATTGTAGGCATACCTATTGGGGTTAATTTTTGCAGGGATCCATATATTTATCGAGGCAGAAATGTGCATGTATGAATATACGCGTTTGGATTAGCGTGCTTGTAGGAATAAGTATGCATTGTATATGTATAGCTGGTTTTGTTTATGTGATGCATAAATAATGTAAGGCTGTGTTGTCCATCGAATGATTTTGGGTTTAAATTTACTTATATGTGCATGTATGTATAAATGCAAGTCGTGGGTGGAAAATAATTCGGTGGACTTTGTTGTTTATTTACGTATTGCATAATGATATGTAAGCTTGCGTTTTAAATCGTTTACTTTTTGGGTGTTAATATACCTTGATGTGTATGTATGTATAAATGTAATTCGTATGTGTTAGATAATAGATATATAATAATTTGTTTTGCTTACTTAACACGTAACCATACGACCGTATGTAAGTTTGCGTTATCAATCGTTTGATTATTTGGCTTTAGTATACTTTGATGTGTATGTATGTATGAATGCATTTCCGTTTACGTAAAATAAGATAATAGATATAATTATTATTTTTTTATTTTGGTTACTTTTTATTCAACATTTTATTCAATTTTGATAAACTATTATGATCTGTTTAATTAACTTTCTGACCCCATATTGTTTTGAAGCAGGCCTAACGGATGCGTTTAAATGATTTAGCCAATTGGAAATAGATCAAGAGTTTACGTGACCGCTCCCTGAATCTTAATATATTTTAAATATTTAATATGCATAGGTTAAATAGCCAATATCTTAAATGACTGCTCCCTAACCCCCAGTACAAATTTAAATATCTTTATATATTTAATATCCATACTTTAACGCAAACCTCGGACTAAATTTAACTTGGACATGGAGTTTAAGTTACTACTATGTTTTTTATAATTAAATTTATTTGATTACGCGGATGTATTAACTTTAATATCCATATAACAGGAATGTAAACACTGTGAAATCTAATATGCATATAACGGGGACTTATATTTTGTGGAACTAACCTTGCCTGGACTTGTATTTCGGACTGAATATTTTGGATACTAGAATTTAGCCTATTCGTGTTAGCGGATGCGTTAAGTATTATTCAGATTATGTTTGTATAATATATTCATACGCAAATATCTTGTTTGTGCATATGTGTGTATATATATATATATATATATATATATATATATATATATATATATATATATATATATATATATATGTGTGTGTGTGCAAGTGTGAACATTTATACTTGATACCTTGCTTCATGAATTTGGTTACGTTGTTTAGTATTACCGTTAAAACAACATTACTGTTGGTTTTGTTAAAAGTGGTAGTATATTACGTTAGAATGCATTTACTGAACTATACGAAGCATAATAATCCAATGTAATGTGATATACTGTTCAATGTTGTTCTTTATGTTTTTTGCACATGTGATTAATATGTACGATTTGCCTATGTGTGTATATGTATGTATATTTGTATATTTTATATGTATATATGTGTTTATGTATATATATATATATATATATATATAATAATAAATATTAGGGAATAAATCCAAATTTACAGAGAAAAAATCAGATTTAGGATTAAATCCAATTTTATAGTAAAATATTATATAATATTAATTCGAGACAAAACCACTATTTTGCAAAACAAACAAGGAAAGACTTAATCAATACATAAAAATTTTTAATATAAAGAAATAAACCGCCACTACAATCGTTTCATGTCTTCAATGACATTCGTCAGGTGGATTTTCGATCTCCTAATCCACCTGACGAATGTCATTGAAGACATGAAACGATTGTAGTGGCGGTTTATTTCTTTATATTAAAAAATTTTATGTATTGATTAAGTCTTTCCTTGTTTGTTTTGCAAAATAGTGGTTTTGTCTCGAATTAATATTATATATATATATAAATTTATATATGAGGATAATATCGATATTTAAGTGTCGAAATTATCAAGTGGCCAGCATGAAAGAAATATCTTACAAAGGTAAAAAAAATTTTAACAATTAAAAATGAGGGTGTCTAAAAGACACCAACATGCCGAAATAGCAGTCGAAACTCTGACTATAAAACCACGTTAAGTGTTCATATCGCACCATGAGGTAAAGCGGAGGGACAAAACATACAAGCAAAAATTATTGAATAATTCAAGATCCAAGGATTTCTGGTTCTGCTTTAGATAAGCTTTACCGTCATCAATTGAATATATCAAGGGTACATAAATACAGATATATATATGCACAGCAAACGATATACTTACATATACGAGCGTCGTACATACATACATATGCACGTATGGACACAGCCAGTCTGAATCGCCCGCCAAATCACCGCATAAGTACGATATGGTTAAAATAAGCACCGCAGTGAATATAATAACGAATTATATAAATTTATATATGAGGATAATATCGATATTTAAGTGTCGGAATTATCAAGTGGCCAGCATGAAAGAAATACCTTTCAGACTGGCTGTGTTCATACGTGCATATGTATGTATGTACGACGCTCGTATATGTAAGTATATCGTTTGCTGTGCATATATATATCTGTATTTATGTACCCTTGATATATTCAATTGATGACGGTAAAGCTTATCTAAAGCAGAACCAGAAATCCTTGGATCTTGAATTATTCAATAATTTTTGCTTGTATGTTTTGTCCCTCCGCTTTACCTCATGGTGCGATATGAACACTTAACGTGGTTTTATAGTCAGAGTTTCGACTGCTATTTCGGCATGTTGGTGTCAGGAATGAAATTATGGACGTCAGGAATGAAATTGTCGAAAAGTGCCTGTCCCCGGTGTGGGACAAAATTCGCCATGTCGTCCGAGGTGCGCGTAGTGCTACTGTTGAGGCACATTTTGACTCAGCTGAGGTAGCTAGAGAGGTATCATCGTTGACCCTGAAAAACGATGACATCATGCTGCTACCCTCGTACATGGGAAAACGAACAGCGAAACTGCTGGTTGAGGACATACCGAGAGGGTATGAGATAATGTGGGTAGCAGCGGCGGTCCTGCACAATATTGAGCGGGAAATCTCGATTCTGCAGATGAGAAAGAAAGAGGAGGTACGCTGGAAGGGACAGACGCTGGAACTCCTCGTGCAGGCGGAAAACAAAATATTGGAGAACCTGCCCGATAGGATATTCAACGAAGACGGAACATCAATGAGAGTATCAGTGGAGGGACGTAGACCCAGATGTTTTAAGTGTGGAGAGAAGGGTCACGTCCGCTCGAACTGCATAAAAAAGAAGAAAACAAATGAAGCTCCTCCTCAAAGTGTTCCCAACACTGAAGGGGAGAAGACAGAAAAGGATAATAACAAGACGAAGACAAGTATTGAAACAGAAACGGATTGTACCGAACAAATGGACTACACTCAAGTCACACATAAAAGAAAAAAAGACAACACCCCGGACTCCCCTCCCCAAACAAAAAAAAATCAGCAAGCACAGCAGACATACACACCAAGCAAATCCCCCAGCCCTACCCCCATGGCACTGTTTTCATTGGGAAACAGTTTGCCAAGCCCCTCCCCATAAAACAAGATGTGAAAAAGTCCTTAAAAAAAATGATAAGATCATTGCTTTCGATGAAAAAAACGAAAGAGTATATAAATACTATAATTTTCAAAATTTAAGTTATATAGTAAGGCTACAGACATAAAATCAACCACTCGCTTCGCGAAAATAAAGGAAGACGAGTGGAAGGAAGAAGTTCTTCAAGAGCATCTAAAGAACAGACTGATTAGAGATGTGACTAAAGAAGTAATGGAGGGCAAACTTGTGATAACCCCGGCAACCACACCCACCCAGAGCCCGGTGGCAACGCCGGTCAAGAGCCCTGCAGCTACGACTACAAGGGAGGAAGAAGGGGAAGCGGGCAGATTTAAACTGTCATGCTCCCTTTCCCAACCGTGAGTTCATTTATTTTTCTCTCTCACCTACAATGGCTAAGCTGGGTTGTATAAATGTACGTGGAATGGGGTCGAAATGGAAGCAAATTTGCTTCCTGCACGACCTCACGATACATGGAGTAGACATAGCTATTGCAACCGAGTCCAAGATGAACGGGGCCCAAGCGTTCTCGCCTCTTCTAAATGGGTTCGAGAAATTTATTTCTCCTAGCCGAGGAAGAGGCAGAGGCGTGGCAGTCCTTATCAGGAAGAGCTTGGACTTGCAGGTAAGTACTGTCTTTCTGGACCCAGAAGGCAGGCTGGTTGTTCTGGATGTGACCCACGTAAGTAAACAGTCCTTCAGGTTGGTAGCTGTCTACGCTCCGAACGAGAGTAGACAGACGGGTTTTTTTCGGAACCTGGAGCCCTTTTTAGCGACGTCGAAAACGGTAATCCTAGTAGGGGACTTTAACACTGTCCTTGAAGCGCGGGTCGACAGTGTTGGCTCAACCAATAGGAAGGGGAACCCTAGCCTCAAGGGTCTACTAGAGAGCTTTGATCTAGTAGACCGTTACCGACTGGATGAGCCGAGCGTTCCACAGTGGACGTGGAGTAACAACGACGGCTCACGCAGATCGTATTTAGATAGGATATTTATTAAGAAAAGAGATAAGGACACGTTTAGTTGTCCACAGTTCCACATTGTGCCTTACACGGATCACAAATTTGTGACGTGTGGGATGCAATTGGACAAGTGTCATAGACAGGGACCCGGGTACTGGAAGCTGAACAAGGCTATTTTGAATTGTGAAGACTTCCGTACCCGGATTAAGGTGTTAGTACAGAGGGCATTGTGTGGCACCATCATTAACAATAGATGGTGGCACTCCCTCAAAAGAGCCATTCGTTCAGAGTCCATCAGATTTAGCAATCAGCTAAGGTTAGATAGGTCTAGGATAGAGGACGATCTAGTTAAGAATCTAAACGAGGCAATGGAAGCTGGCTCTGCATCCGGAGTGTTGGCGGCAAGGACGGTATTGTACCGTCACCTTAACTCCAAACACGAAGGTTGCAGAGTCAGAGCTAAGCTACGCGCTGGGAAACGAGAAGGTATTAACGTTGCCGGATGGGCCCGTCGAGTGGAGAGTCAGAGAGGCAACAAAGCCTCAATCAAATCTTTAACTGACGAACAGGGACAAAAGATCTATGGACAGGAGGAGATGCAAAAGTTTCTTCACCAGCATTTCGCCCGCGTGTTCGGGGGTGGTGTGGAGCCGGAGCGGGGGAGGACCTTAAAGGACTTCCTGGCCGGCGGACCGCGACTCTCGGGGCGTGAGGTGGAGTGCTGTGAAGAAGTGATCACTCCCGCGGAGATAGAGGGGATACTGGCCGGATGCGCCGGGGAGAAGTCGCCGGGGTTGGATGGTCTGCCCTACGAGTTTTACCAAAGTATGCCGGACTTGTTCGGGGGAATATTGGCAGGCGTCTACACGAACTGGCAGCAGAATGGGAGAATTCCCAGCTCTGTAAGCCGGGGAGTGGTGACGCTAATCCAGAAAGACCCGAGCAAGGGGGATAACATTAGTAACTACAGGCCCATAACTCTACTTAATGTAGAGTTAAAGATTTTGGCCAAGGTGTTGGCAAAAAGGTTGACGGTTGTCGTGGAGAAACTTGTAGGGAGAGCACAGACATGTGCAATTCCAGGCAGGTCGATCCAGGACAATCTTCACCTTATACGCTACACCTTAGACAGGGTGGGTAAATTAACCGGCAAGGGCGGGGTAATGGTCCATTTAGACCAAAGTAAAGCGTTCGATAGGGTAGACCATGAGTACCTGGCGACGGTCCTCGAAGCGGCTGGGCTGGGCCCTGAATTTCGCGGGTGGATCTCCGCTATGTATAGCGGCATCAAGTCCACCGTCCAGATAAACGGTTACCTAACGGAACCGTTTTCGATTGAATGTTCAGTTCGTCAAGGGTGCCCCTTGTCACCACTTTTGTACGTGTTGGCTCTTGAGCCATTGCTGCGAAAGTTGGAGAGGCTGGGAAGCAACTCGGATGAGATCGGAGGTGGGAGGACGGTTACTACTTATGCGGATGACGTCACCCTCATCGTGTCCAATGAGGCCCAGCTACCTTGTGTGGAAGAGGCTATCAGAGGATACGAGGCGGTGGCAGGAGTGAAGGTTAACAATGACAAGTCGGTTGGCTTGCGCCTCGGCACCTGGAGGAGCAAGTCGATATCGTCCAGCGTCGTGGGACACTGGACGGATGGCCCTGTTAAGTTGCTAGGAGTCTGGTTTGGGCCAGACTCCCAAACGGAGAGGAACTGGAGTGAGGTGACGAGCAAGGTGGAGGCCATAGTACGGACCTGGTCCAAGAGGTCTCTGTCCTTGAAAGGAAGGGCGGAGGTGGTACAGATGTTCATTGCATCTGTAATCACTTACCGCCTGACCGTTGTCCCTTGCCCCGGTTCATGGCTTAACAAGTTGGAGCGAATCCTTTTCCGCTTTTTGTGGAAGGGAGGAAAGCCACTTGTGAGGCGCTCCGTTTGCTGCCAGGAACCGTTAAAGGGTGGGTTAGGAATGCCTTGGCTGATGATGCGCAGACATGCGTTGAGGCTGAAGCATCTCTGGCACCACCTGGAGGGTAATAAGGTGTGGAGTCCGCTGGCAGGGAAATTTTTCCCGAGACTGGCCTCCTTAACGGATTTTAAACCCGGTTGCATCAAAAGATGGAAACTGACTTTATGGCAAAGGGAGTGCCGACAGGCACTCACGCTGATCCACAAGGCGGGCAAGGCCGGCTGCGGAAATACCACCTCGGTATTTTATAGAAAGCTGGTAGAGGCAAAGAACGACGACCTCCTAGGAGGGGCTCTGGGGTTTGACGAAGACCAGCTTACCAACCTGTTTAAAAAGACTTTCAGGACGGGGTACTTGGATAATTTCCAAAGATCCCTGGCCTGGCAGTGCTATAGGAATGCTCTACCTGTTCGCGAGAAGTTATCGCGGCACGGAATTCCAGTGCCACCGACGTGTCCAAGGTGCGAGTTGGACGATGAAACCGTCCAGCACGCTTTTGTACACTGTCGGAAGTTGTCAGACTTGATAAGTTACGCAGAACACGTGTTATCGCATCTGGGACGAGTACAGCTGTCGACTGAGTCTATGATTAAGATGATACCGCCAACTGGACTCTCGAAGGAAGGTGAGGCATGTTTTCACTGCACGGTTGCAGTAGTAAAAGAATGCATGTGGAGAACAAGAATGGAAGGAGTCGCGATAGGATCCTTTGTCTCGGGCCCCGGCTTGCTCACTTACTTCAGATATCATCTGAAGAGCAAAATGGGGCTGGAAAAGAGGAACTTACCACGGGGTGTGTATGAGAAAAGATGGAAGGAAGTGGAAAAAAAGGTGGGTGTCAGAAACCCAGCTTAACTATGGAGGGAGGAGAGGAAACAAAAGCTGCGGGGCCTTAAAAATTGCCGGGGTTTGAAACTTCGGTAAAATCGAAAGGTTATCAACTGTGATAAGATTCTATTGGTCACGTAAAGGACAATTTATAGACGAATTTTTTTTTAATTCAAATGTTATGGAAAATTTTTAAATCGAACCTCTTAATTATTTGTTTTGCATGTATGTTATGTATTTGTAATTCTATGTAAACGATTGTATAATCGTAATAAAGAAATTACTATCGAAAAGACTCGATTCTATTCTCTAGCTACTTTTCATCTGCGTTCTGAGGAATTAGCTGCCTTTAGTTGAGAGAGTTCGTATTTTTGCTTATTGTTGTTTGTGTTAATTGTTATTTGAACAGTGCCCGTTGTATAACGGTAATTTTCGCCCTACGGGGCAGAAAATTCTGTATTGTTATTACCTGTATTGTTATTACCTTCGAGGTAATTTTTGAAATGGATTTCGACTTGACGTCGAAGGATGATTTTCCCGTGATGGGAACAAGTGAATTAAAGGAAACAGAAGTACCAAAACAGTCTTTTTCGGCCGCGGTGGGCGGTGCCATGATGGACGTTGAGTTCAAGATCGAACAACTGTTCGAATTTAGGAACCTGGTGAAGGTGGAAGGAGGCGAAATCAGGCTTGTACCGCCGCAGGCAAAGGTACAAGAAATAAAGGAGAAAACAGTCATATATAAAGTGTATAGCTACAAAGAAAAGAAAATCATGGACGTAAGAAATGAAATGGTCGAAAAGTGCCTGTCCCCGGTGTGGGACAAAATTCGCCATGTCGTTCGAGGTGCGCGTAGTGCTACTGTTGAGGCACATTTTGACTCAGCTGAGGTAGCTAGAGAGGTATCATCGTTGACCCTGAAAAACGATGACATCATGCTGCTACCCTCGTACATGGGAAAACGAACAGCGAAACTGCTGGTTGAGGACATACCGAGAGGGTATGAGATAATGTGGGTAGCAGCGGCGGTCCTGCACAATATTGAGCGGGAAATCTCGATTCTGCAGATGAGAAAGAAAGAGGAGGTACGCTGGAAGGGACAGACGCTGGAACTCCTCGTGCAGGCGGAAAACAAAATATTGGAGAACCTGCCCGATAGGATATTCAACGAAGACGGAACATCAATGAGAGTATCAGTGGAGGGACGTAGACCCAGATGTTTTAAGTGTGGAGAGAAGGGTCACGTCCGCTCGAACTGCATAAAAAAGAAGAAAACAAATGAAGCTCCTCCTCAAAGTGTTCCCAACACTGAAGGGGAGAAGACAGAAAAGGATAATAACAAGACGAAGACAAGTATTGAAACAGAAACGGATTGTACCGAACAAATGGACTACACTCAAGTCACACATAAAAGAAAAAAAGACAACACCCCGGACTCCCCTCCCCAAACAAAGAAAAAATCAGCAAGCACAGCAGACATACACACCAAGCAAATCCCCCAGCCCTACCCCCATGGCACTGTTTTCATTGGGAAACAGTTTGCCAAGCCCCTCCCCATAAAACAAGATGTGAAAAAGTCTTTAAAAAAAAATGATAAGATCATTGCTTTTGATGAAAAAAACGAAAGAGTATATAAATACTATAAATTTTCAAAATTTAAGTTATATAGTAAGGCTACAGACATAAAAGCAACCACTCGCTTCGCGAAAATAAAGGAAGACGAGTGGAAGGAAGAAGTTCTTCAAGAGCATCTAAAGAACAGACTGATTAGAGATGTGACTAAAGAAGTAATGGAGGGCAAACTTGTGATAACCCCGGCAACCACACCCACCCAGAGCCCGGTGGCAACGCCGGTCAAGAGCCCTGCAGCTACGACTACAAGGGAGGAAGAAGGGGAAGCGGGCAGATTTAAACTGTCATGCTCCCTTTCCCAACCGTGAGTTCATTTATTTTTCTCTCTCACCTACAATGGCTAAGCTGGGTTGTATAAATGTACGTGGAATGGGGTCGAAACGGAAACAAATTTGTTTCCTGAACGACCTCACGACACATGGTGTAGACATAGCTATTGCAACCGAGTCCAAGATGAGCGAGGCCCAAGCGTTCTCGCCTCTTCTAAATGGGTTCGAGAAATTTATTTCTCCTAGCCGAAGAGGAGGCAGAGGCGTGGCAGTCCTTATCATGAAGAGCTTGGACTTGCAGGTAAGTACTGTCTTTCTGGACCCAGAAGGCAGGCTGGTTGTTCTGGATGTGACTCACGTAAGTAAACAGTCCTTCAGGTTGGTAGCTGTCTACGCCCCGAACGAGGGTAAACAGACGGGTTTTTTTCGGAACCTGGAGCCCTTTTTAGCGACGTCGAAAACGGTAATCCTAGTAGGGGACTTTAACATTGTCCTTGAAGCGCGGATCGACAGTGTTGGCTCAACCAATAGGAAGGGGAACCCTAGCCTCAGGGGTCTACTAGAGAGCTTTGATCTAGTGGACCGTTACCGACTGGATGAGCCGAGCGTTCCACAGTGGACGTGGAGTAACAACGACGGCTCACACAGATCGTATCTAGATAGGATATTTATTAAGAAAAGAGATAAGGAGACGTTTAGTTGTCCACAATTTCATATTGTGCCTTACACGGATCACAAATTTGTGACGTGTAGGATGCAATTAGACAAGTGTCATAGACAGGGACCCGGGTACTGGAAGCTGAACAAGGCTATTTTGAATTGTGAAGACTTCCGTACCCGGATTAAGGTGTTAGTACAGAGGGCATTGTGTGGCACCATAATTAACAATAGATGGTGGCACTCCCTCAAAAGAGCCATTCGTTCAGAGTCCGTTAGATTTAGCAATCAGCTAAGGATAGATAGGGCTAGATTAGAGGGCGATTTAGTTAAGAATCTAAACGAGGCAATGGAAGCTGGCTCTGCATCCGAAGTGAGGACGGCAAGGACGGTTTTGTATCGTCACCTTAACTCCAAACACGAAGGTTGCAGAGTCAGAGCTAAGCTACGCGCTGGGAAACGAGAAGGTATTAACGTGGCCGGATGGGCCCGTCGAGTGGAGAGTCAGAGAGGCAACAAAGCCTCAATCAAATCTTTAACTGACGAACAGGGACAAAAGATCTATGGACAGGAGGAGATGCAAAAGTTTCTTCACCAGCATTTCCCCCGCGTGTTCGGGGGTGGTGGTTTGCTGGACCGGGGGAGGGCCTTAAAGGACTTCCTGGCCGGCGGACCGCGGCTCGCGGGGCGTGAGGTGGAGTGCTGTGAAGGAGCGATCACTCCCGCGTAGATAGAGGGGATACTGGCCGGATGCGCCGGGGAGAAGTCGCCGGGGTTGGATGGTCTGCCCTACGAGTTTTACCAAAGTATGCCGGACTTGTTCGGGGGAATATTGGCAGGCGTCTACACGAACTGGCAGCAGAATGGGAGAATTCCCAGTTCTGTAAGCCGGGGAGTGGTGACGCTAATCCAGAAAGACCCGAGCAAGGGGGATAACATTAGTAACTACAGGCCCATAACTCTACTTAATGTAGAGTTAAAGATTTTGGCCAAGGTGTTGGCAAAAAGGTTGACGGTTGTCGTGGAGAAACTTGTAGGGAGAGCACAGACGTGCAATTCCAGGCAGGTCGATCCAGGACAACCTTCACCTTATACGCTACACCTTAGATAGGGTGGGTAAATTAACCGGCAAGGGCGGGGTAATGGTCCATTTAGACCAAAGTAAAGCCTTCGATAGGGTAGACCATGAGTACCTGGCGACGGTCCTCGAAGCGGCTGGGCTGGGCCCTGAATTTCGCGGGTGGATCTCCGCTATGTATAGCGGCATCAAGTCCACCGTCCAGATAAACGGTTACCTAACGGAACCGTTTTCGATCGAGTGTTCAGTTCGTCAGGGGTGCCCCTTGTCACCACTTTTGTACATGTTGGCTCTTGAGCCATTGCTGCGAAAGTTGGAGAGGCTGGGAAGTAACTCGGATGAAATCGGAGGTGGGAGGACGGTTACTGCTTATGCGGATGACGTCACCCTCATCGTGTCCAAAGAGGCCCAACTACCTTGTGTAGAAGAGGCTATCAGAGGATACGAGGCGGTGGCAGGAGCAAAGGTTAACAAGGACAAGTCGGTTGGCTTGCGCCTCGGCACCTGGAGGAGCAAGTCGATATCGTCCGGTGTCGTGGGACACTGGACGGATGGCCCTGTTAAGTTGCTGGGAGTTTGGTTTGGGCCAGACTCCCAAACGGAGAAGAACTGGAGTGAGGTGACGAGCAAGGTGGAGGCCATAGTACGGACCTGGTCCGGAAGGTTTCTGTCCTTGAAAGGAAGGGCGGAGGTGGTACAGATGTTCATTGCATCTGTAATCACTTACCGCCTGACCGTTGTCCCTTGCCCCGATTCATGGCTTAACAAGTTGGAGCGAATCCTTTTCCGCTTTTTGTGGAAGGGAGGAAAGCCACTTGTGAGGCGCTCCGTTTGCTGCCAGGAACCGTTAAAGGGTGGGTTAGGAATGCCTTGGTTGATGATGCGCAGACATGCGTTGAGGCTAAGGCATCTCTGGCACCACCTGGAGGGTGATAAGGTGTGGAGTCCGCTGGCAGGGGGATTTTTCCCGACACCGGCCTCCTTAGTGAATTTTAAACCCGGTTACATCAAAAGATGGAAACTGACTTCATGGCAAAAGGAGTGCCGACAGGCACTCACGCTGATCCACAAGGCGGGCAAGGCCGGCTGCGGAAATACCACCTCGGTATTTTATAGAAAGCTGGTAGAGGCAAAAAACGACGACGTCCTAGGAGGGGCTCTGGGGTTTGACGAAGACCAGCTTATCAGCCTGTTTAAAAAAACTTTCAGGACGGGGTATTTGGATAATTTCCAAAGATCCCTGGCCTGGCAGTGCTATAGGAATGCTCTACCTGTTCGCGAGAAGTTATCGCGGCACGGAATTCCAGTGCCACCGACGTGTCCAAGGTGCGAGTTGGACGATGAAACCGTCCAGCACGCTTTTGTTCACTGTCGGAAGTTGTCCGACTTGATAAGTTACGCAGAACACGTGTTATCGCATCTGGGACGAGTACAGCTGTCGGCTGAGTCTATGATTAAGATGATACCGCCAACTGGACTCTCGAAGGAAGGTGAGGCATGTTTTCACTGCACGGTTGCAGTAGTAAAAGAATGCATGTGGAGAACAAGAATGGAAGGAGCCGCGATAGGATCCTTTGTCTCGGGCCCCGGCTTGCTCACTTACTTCAGATACCATCTGAAGAGCAAAATGGGGCTGGAAAAGAGGATCTTACCACGGGGTGTGTATGAGAGAAGATGGAAGGAAGTGGAAAAAAAGGTGGGTGTCAGAAACCCAGCTTGACTATGGAGGAAGGAGAGGAAACAAAAGCTGCGGGGCCTTATAAATTGCCGGGGTTTAAAAACTTCGGTGAGATCATAAGTTATGTACTGTTGTTTGTTCTACTGGTCATGTAAAGGACATTTATTTTTATTTTTATAGTGAATAATCCAAATGTAAATGAAAATTTTTAATCGAATCTCTTAACTGTTTGTTTTGCATGTATGTCCTGTATTTGTCCTTCTACGTGTGATTATATAATCATAATAAAGAAATACCACTATTGAAAAGACTGCTTTCCTTTTTCATCTGCGTTGTGAGAAATTTGCTGCCTTTGTTGAGAGAGTTCGTATTTTTGCTTATTGTTGGTTGTGTTAATTGTTATTTGAACAGTGCCCGTTGTGTAACGGTAATTTTCGCCCTACGGGGCAGAAAATTCTGTATTTAAAATTTTGTATTTAAAATTGTTATTACCTTCGAGGTAATTTTTGAAACATTTTTTGTGAAATGGATTTCGACTTAGCGTCGAAGAATGATTTTCCCGCGATGGGAACAAGTGAATTAAAGGACACGGAAGTAACGAAACAGTCTTTTTCGGCCGCGGTAGGCGGAACCATGATGGACGTTGAATTCAAGATCGAACAACTGTTCGAGTTTAGGAACTTGGTGAAAATGGAAGGAAACGAGATCAGACTTGTGCCGCCGCAAGCGAAGGTACAAGAAATAAAGGAAAAAACAGTGATATACAAAGTGTATAGCTACAAAGAAAAGAAAATTATGGACGTCAGGAATGAAATTGTCGAAAAGTGCTTGACCCCGGTGTGGGACAAAATTCGCCATGTCGTTCGAGGTGCTCGAAGCGCTACTGTTGAAGCGCATTTCGACACAGCTGAGGTAGCAAGAGAGGTGTCGTCATTGACCCTGAAAAATGATGACATCATGCTGCTACCCTCGTATATGGGAAAACGAACAGCGAAACTGCTGGTAGAGGACATACCCAGAGGGTACGATATTATGTGGGTAGCAGCGGCGGTCCTGCACAATGTTGAGCGGGAGATTTCGATTCTGCAGATGAGAAGGAAAGAGGAGGTACGCTGGAAGGGACAGACGCTGGAACTCCTCGTTCAAGCGGAGAACAAGATATTGGAGAACCTGCCCGATAGAATATTTAACGAAGATGGAACGTCCATGAGAGTGTCGGTGGAGGCACGCAGACCCAGATGCTTTAAATGTGGCGAGAAGGGGCACGTCCGCTCGAACTGCTTAAAAAAAAAGAAAACAAATGAAGCCCCTCCTCAAAGTGCTTCTAACACTGAAGGGGAGAAGGGAGAAAAAGAAAACAAGACGACGACAAGAAAAGAAACAGAAACGGATTGTACCGAACCAATGGATTTTACACAGGTGTCACACAAAAGAAAAAAAGTCAACACCCTGGACTCCCCTCCCCAAACAAGGAAAAAATCAGCAAGCACCACAGACACACACATAAAGCAAATTCCCCAGCCCTATCCCCATGGCACTGTTTTCATTGGGAAACAGTTTGCCAAGCCCCTCCCCATAAAACAAGATGTGAAAAAGTCTTTAAAAAAAAATGATAAGATCATTGCTTTTGATGAAAAAAACGAAAGGGTATATAAATACTATAAATTTTCAAAATTCCAACTTTTTAGCAAGGCCACAGACATAAAAGCTACCACTCGCTTCGCAAAAGTGGGGGAAGACGGGTGGAAGGAGGAAGTACTGCAGGAACACCTAAAGAACAGACTAATTAGAGATGTGACAAAAGAAGTACTGGAGGGTAAACTTGTGATAACCCCGGCAACCACACCCACCCAGAGCCCGGTGGCAACGCCGGTCAAGAGCCCTGCAGCTACGACTACAAGGGAGGAAGAAGGGGAAGCGGGCAGATTTAAACTGTCATGCTCCCTTTCTCAAACGTAAGTTCCTTTATTTTTCTCTCACCGACAATGGCTAAGCTGGGTTGTGTGAATGTACGTGGAATGGGGTCGAAATGGAAGCAAATTTGCTTCCTGAACGACCTCACGACACATGGAGTAGACATAGCTATTGCAACCGAGTCCAAGATGAACGGGGCCCAAGCGTTATCGCCTCTTCTAAATGGGTTCGAGAAATTTATTTCTCCTAGCCGAGGAAGAGGCAGAGGCGTGGCAGTCCTTATCATGAAGAGCTTGGACTTGCAGGTAAGTACTGTCTTTCTGGACCCAGAAGGCAGGCTGGTTGTTCTGGATGTGACCCACGTAAGTAAACAGTCCTTCAGGTTGGTAGCTGTCTACGCTCCGAACGAGAGTAGACAGACGGGTTTTTTTCGGAACCTGGAGCCCTTTTTAGCGACGTCGAAAACGGTAATCCTAGTAGGGGACTTTAACACTGTCCTTGAAGCGCGGGTCGACAGTGTTGGCTCAACCAATAGGAAGGGGAACCCTAGCCTCAAGGGTCTACTAGAGAGCTTTGATCTAGTAGACCGTTACCGACTGGATGAGCCGAGCGTTCCACAGTGGACGTGGAGTAACAACGACGGCTCACGCAGATCGTATTTAGATAGGATATTTATTAAGAAAAGAGATAAGGACACGTTTAGTTGTCCACAGTTCCACATTGTGCCTTACACGGATCACAAATTTGTGACGTGTGGGATGCAATTGGACAAGTGTCATAGACAGGGACCCGGGTACTGGAAGCTGAACAAGGCTATTTTGAATTGTGAAGACTTCCGTACCCGGATTAAGGTGTTAGTACAGAGGGCATTGTGTGGCACCATCATTAACAATAGATGGTGGCACTCCCTCAAAAGAGCCATTCGTTCAGAGTCCATCAGATTTAGCAATCAGCTAAGGTTAGATAGGTCTAGGATAGAGGACGATCTAGTTAAGAATCTAAACGAGGCAATGGAAGCTGGCTCTGCATCCGGAGTGTTGGCGGCAAGGACGGTATTGTACCGTCACCTTAACTCCAAACACGAAGGTTGCAGAGTCAGAGCTAAGCTACGCGCTGGGAAACGAGAAGGTATTAACGTTGCCGGATGGGCCCGTCGAGTGGAGAGTCAGAGAGGCAACAAAGCCTCAATCAAATCTTTAACTGACGAACAGGGACAAAAGATCTATGGACAGGAGGAGATGCAAAAGTTTCTTCACCAGCATTTCGCCCACGTGTTCGGGGGTGGTGTGGCGCCGGAGCGGGGGAGGACCTTAAAGGACTTCCTGGCCGGCGGACCGCGGCTCTCGGGGCGTGAGGTGGAGTGCTGTGAAGAAGCGATCACTCCCGCGGAGATAGAGGGGATACTGGCCGGATGCGCCGGGGAGAAGTCGCCGGGGTTGGATGGTCTGCCCTACGAGTTTTACCAAAGTATGCCGGACTTGTTCGGGGGAATATTGGCAGGCGTCTACACGAACTGGCAGCAGAATGGGAGAATTCCCAGCTCTGTAAGCCGGGGAGTGGTGACGCTAATCCAGAAAGACCCGAGCAAGGGGGATAACATTAGTAACTACAGGCCCATAACTCTACTTAATGTAGAGTTAAAGATTTTGGCCAAGGTGTTGGCAAAAAGGTTGACGGTTGTCGTGGAGAAACTTGTAGGGAGAGCACAGACATGTGCAATTCCAGGCAGGTCGATCCAGGACAATCTTCACCTTATACGCTACACCTTAGACAGGGTGGGTAAACTAACCGGCAAGGGCGGGGTAATGGTCCATTTAGACCAAAGTAAAGCGTTCGATAGGGTAGACCATGAGTACCTGGCGACGGTCCTCGAAGCGGCTGGGCTGGGCCCTGAATTTCGCGGGTGGATCTCCGCTATGTATAGCGGCATCAAGTCCACCGTCCAGATAAACGGTTACCTAACGGAACCGTTTTCGATTGAATGTTCAGTTCGTCAAGGGTGCCCCTTGTCACCACTTTTGTACGTGTTGGCTCTTGAGCCATTGATGCGAAAGTTGGAGAGGCTGGGAAGCAACTCGGATGAGATCGGAGGTGGGAGGACGGTTACTGCTTATGCGGATGACGTCACCCTCATCGTGTCCAATGAGGCCCAGCTACCTTGTGTGGAAGAGGCTATCAGAGGGTACGAGGCGGTGGCAGGAGCAAAGGTTAACAAGGACAAGTCGGTTGGCTTGCGCCTCGGCACCTGGAGGAGCAAGTCGATATCGTCCAGCGTCGTGGGACACTGGACGGATGGCCCTGTTAAGTTGCTAGGAGTCTGGTTTGGGCCAGACTCCCAAACGGAGAGGAACTGGAGTGAGGTGACGAGCAAGGTGGAGGCCATAGTACGGACCTGGTCCGGAAGGTTTCTGTCCTTGAAAGGAAGGGCGGAGGTGGTACAGATGTTCATTGCATCTGTAATCACTTACCGCCTGACCGTTGTCCCTTGCCCCGGTTCATGGCTTAACAAGTTGGAGCGAATCCTTTTCCGCTTTTTGTGGAAGGGAGGAAAGCCACTTGTGAGGCGCTCCGTTTGCTGCCAGGAACCGTTAAAGGGTGGGTTAGGAATGCCTTGGTTGATGATGCGCAGACATGCGTTGAGGCTGAAGCATCTCTGGCACCACCTGGAGGGTGATAAGGTGTGGAGTCCGCTGGCAGGGAAATTTTTCCCGAGACTGGCCTCCTTAGCGGATTTTAAACCCGGTCGCATCAAAAGATGGAAACTGACTTTATGGCAAAGGGAGTGCCGACAGGCACTCACGCTGATCCACAAGGCGGGCAAGGCCGGCTGCGGAAATACCACCTCGGTATTTTATAGAAGGCTGGTAGAGGCAAAGAACGACGACGTCCTAGGAGGGGCTCTGGGGTTTGACGAAGACCAGCTTACCAACCTGTTTAAAAAGACTTTCAGGACGGGGTACTTGGATAATTTCCAAAGATCCCTGGCCTGGCAGTGCTATAGGAATGCTCTACCTGTTCGCGAGAAGTTATCGCGGCACGGAATTCCAGTGCCACCGACGTGTCCAAGGTGCGAGTTGGACGATGAAACCGTCCAGCACGCTTTTGTACACTGTCGGAAGTTGTCAGACTTGATATGTTACGCAGAACACGTGTTATCGCATCTGGGACGAGTACAGCTGTCTGCTGAGTCTATGATTAAGATGATACCGCCAACTGGACTCTCGAAGGAAGGTGAGGCATGTTTTCACTGCACGGTTGCAGTAGTAAAAGAATGCATGTGGAGAACAAGAATGGAAGGAGTCGCGATAGGATCCTTTGTCTCGGGCCCCGGCTTGCTCACTTACTTCAGATATCATCTGAAGAGCAAAATGGGGCTGGAAAAGAGGAACTTACCACGGGGTGTGTATGAGAAAAGATGGAAGGAAGTGGAAAAAAGGTGGGTGTCAGAAACCCAGCTTAACTATGGAGGGAGGAGAGGAAACAAAAGCTGCGGGGCCTTAAAAATTGCCGGGGTTTGAAACTTCGGTAAGATCGAAAGGTTATGAACTGTGATAAGATTCTATTGGTCACGTAAAGGACAATTTATAGACGAATTTTTTAATCCAAATGTTATGGAAAATTTTTAAATCGAACCTCTTAATTATTTGTTTTGCATGTATGTTATGTATTTGTAATTCTATGTAAACGATTGTATAATCGTAATAAAGAAATTACTATTGAAAAGACTGCCTCCACGCGCTGCTACTACACTTTCGTCCTTGCCAGCAAAAGGCTTCTTCGTTCGTCCCCTTGTGTGGTTGATTTCCTGTATAGTATTCTTGTTATTTTCTCGTTTTGTAACTAATTGTACTTTTTGTACATGTATTTTTATTTTTGCAGTTTTATCGTTTGTCTATGCCAGAAAAAAGGCTTTTTCGTTCGTCCTCTTGTGTTTGTTTTTGTACATGTATTTTAATTTTGCAGTCTTATTGTTACGTCTTGTTTGTGTTCGTACTCATTTTGCCCCGCTGCTTGAAATTTTATTTTAATTCTCTCGCAGGAAGGCCTATTGGATTAGTGTTCTGTTATGCTTCGAAACATGCCTGACTCCTCTAGCGACAGCTGATGACGGGGGTTTTGTCCTTGTGTAGCTCGTCCTGTATTTGTTTTTCGTTTTCTTGTTCTTCGTTTTCCGTTTTCTTGTTTTTTGTTTTTTGTTTTTTTCCGTTTCTACGTCTTATTGTGATGTCCTGTACTCCCGTATAATTATTTGTATATGCATGTATATATACATGTAGATGTAGGTACGTACATATATGTTTGTATGTATGCATATATTTTTATTTATCTCCTATATATATATATATATATATATATATAATATATATAGGGTGTTCGGGCTAATTTGACAGTTTTCGTAAAAGGAAAACAAAATACAAATCTCATCCAAAATAAAATTATAAATAAAAGTGTATCAACTAGATTATGGCTGGGCAGTAAGAGTTTACTTCCATCACGGCCTCAAGACGACTCCAGCACCTGGCGCATGCGTTCCTGGGAAAACCTTTAAACACCAACTTTATCTAGGCCATCAGCTCGGCATTGATGTTGAAGGCAAGGCGGTTGGTGTCAATCTCAACCACAACCGTACATAGTAATCTATAGGATCACAATCGGGTGAATTTGGTGGCCAGAAACTGGGGCTGGTGAAGTCATAGAAATTCTCCGCTAACCACATCTGGCTCTTTCTAGAGGTAAGGCAAGGATCCAAATCCTGCTGCCACAGGTATGGTCTTCCAACAGCAACCCTCTCCAGTCAGAGATTAACCAGTCTCCAGCATCTTCACATAGTCGTCTGAATTGAGCCTAATTTCCTGTTCATCAGTTGTTGGTTGAACTCCGACGTGCGAACCCATTCAGAACGCTTACTTTGTCCCATCGTGATGACCATGGTTCGTAGACTCCGTCGCAGTTGTCCATGTTACGCCTTTACAGTGTTCACAGAGCAATGAGCAATAGTCATATCGGCATTTTGATACTCGGCGCGAATCATTATGATACAGGTAACTATTTTTCAATATTCAGATGACTTCTAGTCTTTCCTGTCAGTTAACTTTTTCTCAGTTATAACTTTAATGCTTATGCTCTCCAACGCCGTTGACTGTTCATCAATACACTAAGCTTTTCTTGAAAAAAAAGTGGGTGTATAAAATATCGTCAAATCCAGCTTCAGTACTATGTAGTGTGTGGCAATTCAATTAGTATCTGGAAATGGTACTAATGTCTTTATTGTTGTAAGAAGTTAGGAGTCCAACAAAACTACAAAAAAGCGTTACTCTTTCACGTTATGAGTAATACACACATATACACAAAGGTTTCTACATTTTGATAAAATTTATTCTAATACAAAACACTTATTTAAAAAGAAACTACACTAATAATTCTAATATTTGTTATGAATCCATCAAATTTTGATTCGAGCAACTGTTACTTCGATCAATTCTCTTTTTGTGTCTATTATTTTCCATAAATTGAATTTCAAACAAATATGTTAGACTAACTGCTTGTATGCTGCATTTAGCAAATTTATAATTTTGAAATAGCGATAATGTCCTCTTCGTCAGCCTCTTTCTTCAGGACTGCTGTCAACATTCATTAAACTTCTGTCACGATAGCTTGCCTGCTTAATTTATTGATTTTTTTTCTTGCTGTTGAACGGCTTTTCCTGCAAAATATTTCGATCACTAAAAATTTTCAAGTTAATAGAAAAAGTAGAAAACTATAAAATTTATTCATAAATTTGTTGAATTTTCAGGACCAGGATTTGTTTTAACGTCTGTAGAAAACTTGTTAAAATTCATAAATATGTTAACAATTCCAGGTGTCACGTTAAAAAAGATGTTGCAAACATGACTCACTCACATATAAACGTGCCCGGTCACACACACACACACACACACACACACACACACACACACACACATATATATATATATATATATGTATATTTGTAAGTGTGTTTTCTTTGCTAGGTAGCAAGGTTGTGATGGAAATCACCTTGTTTAACCACTATCCTTTAAATCTTGCGGAGGTTTGAGGGTTTTTATCATTCCAGATATCGTGTTCATTTGTAGCGCATGTAGTAAGATGTATTCCCCCAAAGAAACCAAGTTCATACATATTTGCTCCAGGCGGGTCGATAAGTATCTTGTTAATCCAATAATAATAATAAAAAAACTGAAAGTGTATCTGGGAGCCAGGATCTGCAAATTTCTTATCAATAGGTCATATACGTTCTCTTTCCCCTGTATGTATGTATATATGTATGAGAGATGTTCGTAAGAGTCTTGATGTGAATTTTGACTGAGTATGTTCCTGTACAGCTCAATTTAACATGTGACGAGTGTGGACATGTCGCGCGCGCGCACACACAGACACGCACAAAGGGAAGTTGTTACACATGCCAGTGGCATCTTAACTAAACAACAAATAAATACAAGTACATTAAATACCACAGAACATAAATCCTTGATTTATTAAAATCATCTTTGTCTCTAGATGTTTTGTCATAAATATCAAATGGTACTTGTGACCATTTCTATATCAGAAATAGAGATAATTTCAAGAATTTCTCCAAAGCTGACATGCCATTAAAGAAAAGGACCGGTTTATTGTTTGAAAACATTCGAAGACATGCGTAGCCTGTCCTTTTCCTTAATGGCATAGTAGTTTTGGAGAAATTCTTGAATTTTGAGAATTAGACAGGCAGACATACCGGCAGATATATATATATATATATATATATAATATATATATATATATATATATATATATATATATATATATATATATATGTAGTAATACCATTTCAACTGCTGACACTCCTGTAACTGTGCAGTTTAATTGTCGTTATTATACAGCTAGGATCGTAAAAATTACTGAAAGACATCGGCAAGAACACCTCCTGTCGCTGTTTTCTTTACTTTCTAAATGCAGAAGTACGCTGGACTCGCACTTAAATTTAGAGGGACGATCTTCTTCTATAGCCAGAGAGTGGATGCCATTTGCAGCCGATAACAGTTGTAGAAATGTTCTTTCTATTATGTCTGTGCTTTGCCATTTTTCTTTTCTTTTTGCTGTTTTAAAATGTATTATTCCAAGTTTGTTACTTCCTATTATTTTTCTTTCGGTTGGATATTATTCTGATATTCCTTTTTTCTATGATTTTTCTCCGCACACACTTGCATGCATTTTAGAAAAAATAAAATAAAAACCTCACTGAGAAACATAGTACAAATTATCTTACACGATACGTTAACAAGAGTCTGTGGAAGCAGCCTTTCCACACATGCATTCAAGTATACAATAACATATATACCTCATATATCACATGTCTTCAAATATCACTAGACATTTTCAACTCTGTTTTAACATCAAGCTTGAATTTCTGACACCACTTCCATCGGATGATGCTCCAAGCTTACAGATATGACTGTACTGTTTTACTTTCAATGGGATCTTGGTCATATCACATTTCAGCAGAAAAATATCGCAGCGTATGCTATTCAACTTGCTACATTGTTTATCTCTATCGGACTGCTAACACAGGCCGCTCTTTTTTGCACGGCACCTACTTATTAAACATTCATAACCACTTTCCCGTTGATATTCACTTGGATACTTACATACTTGTTTACATAACTTGGCAATTATACCAACTCAAAAGTATATATACACACATTCACATAAGAGTTATTTCATTTACGCTTGCTATAGTATACGAGGGGTGTTCAATAAGTAATGCCCCTGACCCACTTCCCATAGCAGTAGAGCAACGACACTTGGCACAGTTATTAGTCGTTTCCTACATAGGAACTACCCAGAGTTATGCATTTCTCCCATCGTTTGAAACAGCTCTGGAGACCGTTTTTGTAGAAGACCCCAGCTTGGTCCTCCAACCACGACGTGACTTCAGAAATGAAGGCTGCATCATCTGGGAAACGCTTTCCTTTCAAAATCAACTTCATGGCTGGGAAGAGGTGAAAATCAGAGGGTGCAAGGGGAGGAGTTCATAGCTGCACGCCTGTGCTTCTGATCTGGCGACACGCGAGTTGTGGACCGGAGCGTTGTCCTGCAGGAGGAGGATGCCTTTGCTGATCTTGCCCCGCCTCTTGATTTTGATAGCTTCTCTTAATTTCCTCAAAAGTGAAGCATAATAGGCTCCTGTAATTGTGGTACCCTTTGCCAGGAAATCTGTCATCACTACTCCGTCCTGGTCCCAGAAGACTGTGAGCATAACCTTGTCAGCGGAGGGCTGCACCCTTGCCTTCTTTGGAGGAGGTGAGTCACGGTGCTTTCACTGCATTGACTGGGCTTTGGTCTGTGGATCATTGTGATGGACCCAGGTTTTATCCTGCGTGATCAGTCTTTTGAAAAGTTTTGACTCATCTTCTTGGCACATCTCCAAATTCATCCTCGAGCACTCAACGTGTTCTTGCTTCTGGAAAGGTGTGAGCAACCTGGAAATCCATCTGGCAGACACCTTTTGCATATGCAAATGGTCATGAATGATAGTTTCCACAGACCCGTTACTAATCTTGACCTTATGGGCTATTTGGCGAATAGTTATGTGTTGACCTTCCAAAATGGCAGCCTCAACTTGACGGACAGACGTCTCATCAACGGCAGAAGGGGGCGACCAGATCTGGTAGCTGTTTCCACAGAGTTCCGACTATGTTTGAATTGACAATTCCAGCGTTTTACAAGGTCATATGATGGGGCATCATCGCCATAAGTTACTTTCATTTCATTAAATGTCTCCCGTGGTGTGCGTCCTTTCAAATACAAAAACCAGATCACTGCTCGACACTCAACAGGCTCCATTTCACACTTGACTCAGTTCAAACACCTGTAAATCAGAAACCACAATTAGTTCAGAGCTGTAATTCACCACTTAATCTATAGAGATATTAATAATTGCACATGCAAAATTTCAGCTAGATCAAACAACTGCAAGTGGGTCAGGAGCATTACTTATTGAACGCCCCTCGTAAATGAAATAACTCGTGAAGATCATTTATATGGCACACATTTTTGTGTACAACAATATCCGGAATTTTCAGACCTATCTGATAACAAATGTGTGGCAGTCTGCTAACATTTGCTCATGTTAGTAATTTTGTATTTTCTTCCGTTTTTTGTTATTTTTTCTTTTATATTGATTGGAAACGAATGCTGTATTCCCAGCAGTCTAGGGGCAGAGCTGATATTTTGACGCCATTTAGCTAACATTCCGATATTCATGTATCAAACCCAGTCGAAATACCGACTCTGTTCAGTACGTTAACGAATTACATAACTCAACTTGACAAACACCTTGTTTCTGTCCAATACTTGTCCTAGCAAAGTGTTCAGATATATCTTCAATGTACCTAATATAATGTACACAAAGGCAACGGCATTTCGCGACAAGTGAAAAGTTCGTTAAAAAGTATTTTGTGATTAGTTCACTTCTAACAGTCGAAAAGAAAAAAACATTAGCTGAGATAATTATCAAACCAAGACGCTCAGTTGAAGCTGCAAACTAGAGTGGTTAGTAAGCAACAAGACAACTAGGTAATCGAGCCTTCATATAGATAATCTTGTTATGTCATCTGAGAAAGATATTCCTATTGACAAACACTCATTTTCTGAACACCTAAATCGTTTCATTTGTGCCGGCTATGTTATGTTACCCATTGTGACAAATCATTGGATATTGGGCCTGAAGCCGTCGGCGCCAGTCGAAATATTAACGGAAATAAAACGTTATTGAAAACTACATTTCTGATAACATCTCATACATATCTTCTGTAAAATATATTTTTATATTTTTGAAATCCAGTTATTAATCAATACATAAATACATACGTATATGAAGAGAATCGCACGCGTGCGCACACGCACAAACGTACGCACGCACGCACACACTCACTCACACACACACACACACACACACACACACACACCACACACACACACACACACAAATACAATCATGCATACATATATACATATACAAATACATGCATACACACATACACATATCTACATACAACATATACATATATACATACGTATACATACATACACGCATATATGTTGAATAATCTTACACCCACTCCACCATAAAAAATATTACTATTTCAGTCAGATGTTTCTTCGATTTTTCTATAATTTAGAACTTTCCATTTCAGTCGATACAATAATTTCTATTATGGTTTGCAATTATTTTCTTTTATTAAGAATTATAGTTCTTAGTTAATGGTTCGTGAAAAAAGGAGCTAAAAAACAATTATATTGTAAAACAGTAATAGAAAGTTATCCTTTCTCGATAAAAGTATAACGTTATGTGGAACAAAAAGGCTTGATTTGAGGAAAAAGAAAAAGTTTAACATTTCGGATAATATTTTTCATACATCAATTTCCAGCCATGAGCTTCAATAAGTTGCTCAAATTCTACAGCTCTGTTGTGTTGTTATACAACTACTTTAAGTAGAGATTTAATCATGAATGCTGAAACTCACACGTGCCTGTCTATCTATCTATCTATCTATCTATCTATCTATCTATCTATCTATCTATCTATCTATCTATCTATCTATCTATCTATCTATCTATCTATATCTATCTATCTATCTATCTATCTATCTTCTATCTATCTATCTATCTATCTATCTATCTATCTATCTATCTATCTATCTATCTATCTATCTATCTGCCTGCCTGCCTTTCTGTCTGTCTGTATGTTTATATATACACACATACAATACATACATATATACGTACACACACATACATACATGCACACGCACATACATACATACATACATTATTTTATAAAGCTCATCCAAGGGTATCGGCTATCAGATACTATCTTCCAACGAAAATAGATCGCGTCACTGAAAAATCGTAAATATAAGGAGAATGAAGAGAGCATTTTGATTTATACTTAGATCTGAAGAGTCGATATTTTCCAGTATTACTGGAATAATATTGATTCAATGTATTATTTAACATATTATATAATAATACTTCAGCAGTAAACTTCTGGTAAAGCGTCGATGAAGTTTTATGAAATAAAACGCGTTGCTCACGCCATTATCCTTGCTATGTTTACACACACGCACGCACACACACATACATCCTTGCTATGTTTACACACACGCACACACACACACATACATACAAACACACACATACACACAAACGCACTCACTCATTCACACACACACGCGTGCGCGCACACACACACAGACATGCAGACACAAGCGCTTATATTATATAAGCATAAGTTCGTGGTTAAGATGTTCGCTTCTCAAGCACGTTTTGTGTTCAGCGCCTTAGGGAAGTATTTTCTACTACAGTTTCGGGGCGACCAATCTCTTTTGAGTAAATTTAGTGACAGAGACCCTGCAGGAGACTGTCGCACATATACAATGTGTTCGGGCTAAATGTGATGATATTTTGTCTCCTTTTTTTCGGGAACAGCTTGATGTATTGGTCAACGGCATTGCAGAGCAAAAACATTAAAGTTGTAGCTGACATGGAAGACTGAAAGTCATCTGAATATTTGAAAAGAGTTAACTGTATCATTATGATTCGCGTCGAGTATCAAAATGCCGAGATCAATGCTGCTGCTTAATACCCAGTAAACATTGTAAAGACATGGACAGTTTTGAAGGAGACTATGCAGCTGTAGTCATCACGAAGGGACACTGCGCCCGCTCGCCGGAGTTTATTCCACATATTTGAATAGGATCTTAGACTCAATTCAGACTTCTATACGAAGCTGCTGAAGACTGTGGAGAGGGCTTCTGTTGGAAGACCTTATATGTGGCAGCAGGATTCGGATCCTTGCCATGCCTCTGGAAAGTGTCAGAAAGGTTTGTCAGATGATTTCTACAACTTTGCCAGCCCCAATTTCTGGCCTTCTAATTCCTCGAATTATAAACCCATGAATTACTATGTGTGCGGCGCGGTTGAGAAAGACACCAATCACTCTGCCTTCAACATCAATGCTTAGTAGGCGGCCAAGTTTAACAAGGTGTTCGAAGATCTCGTGGATTCAGTTAGGAACACACGCGCCAGGTTACGAAGCTGTCTTGAGGCTGTGGTGGAAGCTGAGAACGACTATTTTGAGTAAACTTATTTTCCAGCTACAATCACGATGGTATGTTTTGATTTTATATATATAAAAAAAAAAACTTTTACGTTTGGATAGGGTAGTGTGTTTTGTTTTCTTTATATGCAAACTGTCAAATTTAACCCGAACATCTTGTATATACGTGTATGTATGCACTTATGTGTGTTTGTGCATTTGTGTGCTTATGTATGTTATAAGTTTGTATAAAATTGTATCTGCATATTTTTGTATTTGACAACTGGTGTGTATTTGTAAAAGTCCATACAACTTAGCACTTTGTTAAATAGAAAGGATAGAATAACTACTAGGGGTGAAAATACGTGCTGCAGTCGATTTCATCGAGTAAATCTCTCAAGGTGGTTTTCCTGGCGAGACCAAAGTCTAATGGCAGAAACGGATAAAAGAGTAAAAGAATGCATGTGTTTGTGTGCTTATTTCTGTATGTGCGTGAGTGCTTGTGTGGGTTTGTGTATATAGGAATGTTAGAGACAAACATGCTATAAGATGATTCTTCATTCACCTGACTGTTTTCAACTTAATCGAAATTCTATTTCATTGTTTACTTGACACAAAGTTACCACAATGCCAAGTCGTAGAAGTTAACCTAACCTGATCCCTTTTCGACTTCTCTCTTTTAATTTAATTCCAATTGTTGGTTTTCTCATTCGTACATTTTGCAAAGATTTAATCATTTATCGATTTTTTCCGATAACTGTTCCATGTGATTGTTTTTGATTTCTTCATTTTATTTTTTCTACTGCCAAGAGCCAACACAGTTTCTCTGACAATCATTAAAAATACTCGACATATCACGGAAGTCTGCTAAGTTATCAAGTTCCAACTGAAAAGTAAGTAAAACACCATTTCTTTTAACACAAATGCTTTTTTGTGCCATCTTGATTCTTTCTTTTTGATATAAAATGTTTAATATATCACAAATAAAAATACGGATGCGCACAGTTACCCACCTACCTACCAACAAACATGCATGCATACATACATACACATATTCATATATATATACATGACACGTAAACTCACACAGGCATACATACATCTATAATGCAACGACCTTAATATTTGAGATATATATATATATATATATATATATATATATAGGCGCAGGAGTGGCTGTGTGGTAAGTAGCTTGTCTATCAACCACATGGTTCCGGGTTCAGTCCCACTGCGTGGCACCTTGGGCAAGTGTCTTCTACTATAGCCTCGGGCTGACCAAAGCCTTGTGAGTGGATTTGGTAGACGGAAACTGAAAGAAGCCCGTCGTATATATATATATATATATATATATATATATGCGTGTGTGTGTTTGTGTGTCTGTGTTTGTCCCCTAGCATTGCTTGACAACCGATGCTGGTGTGTTTATGTCCCCGTTACTTAGCGGTTCGGCAAAAAGAGACCGATAGAATAAGTACTGGGCTTACGAAGAATAAGTCCCGGGGTCGAGTTCCTCGATTAAAGGCGGTGCTCCAGCATGGCCGCAGTCAAATGACTGAAACAAGTAAAAGAGTAAAAGAGTATATAAATATACATATATATGATTATAGTAAATAAATTTTACTGATGTTTGTCAATTGAATCTCTTCTCCCTTTTCTTCCTTGCCTTATAAAAATTCTGGATAAACTTTTGTTTACCTACACTTGTACATATTATTCAATTGTATTATTGCCTTGCAACAGATAGTAAGTATTTGAATATAAATAGGAGTTAGAGGTTAGACAATCATCTAAGGGATAATATATATCCAGTATACTACTGGAGGGATACCTATTTATATTCAAAGACTTACTATCTGTTGCAAGGCAATAGTACCATTGAATAATATGTACAAGTGTAGGTAAACAAAAGTTTATCCAGAATTTTTATAAGGCAAGGAAGAAAAGGGAGAAGAGATTCAATTGACAAACATCAGTAAAATTTATTTACTATAATCACAGGAATAAATAAACAAATACATATGTCCACTCTTACAGCTGTTTCTACTTGGTGGGCTTATCTTTGACTTTCAAGCAAGTTTTTCTTTCGCAAGATATTTTGCAGTCGTTATATATACACGACTCCTATCATTTTTCGTCATTGATAACTGTTGTATGCTCCATCTCCAATGTCGTGGTACCGCCACGATATTGTGATGGATGGTTTAGATACACTGTACCTGTGTAATAATAGTAACCAAGATAACGATGCACCCGTAATAACAACGTAACGATCCAACAATCTCTTCATGTACCAACAATCGAACTAAGCAACCTACACCTACCAACTTCACTGCTGACTCAACTCGAACTAACATATACAAACTTCACTCCGACGCTCGGTCCAGTCTATTTCTCGCAAGGGGACGTCGTGAATCTCATCACCACATCTTCCTTTTCGGGATTTCGACTTCCGTAAGAAGTGAAATTTATTTTCTTCTTTCTTTTTCCAGCAACTCTCCCCCTCTCACTCTCTCTTTAAAATTTAATATCTTTTGCGTTTTGGCATTATTTCTCAATGTACAGTCTGTTTCTTTTTTCTACTGCTGCTTCTAGGAGGCTCAATCTCTTTCGGTGATGGCACCTCAAACATGCCACAGCAGACTTCTTTTCGTTTTACAGTATGTCTCACTTTTAATTGGTTTAGGTGTCTCTTATATCCCAAACTTTATCCTTTAATTATATACATCATGTTACCTAATCATTCAGTTACAAAACCATCCTCCCAGCCTTCTTTGCTATTCTTTAGAATTTTAAAATGAGCTTTATCTCCTACTTCGAAATGTTTTGTTGCCTTTTCTGTATTTCCAAGAAATATATTTTTACCTGGCAATAATCGATTTTATTTTTCGTGCGAACGTTAACTCTTCCGGAGACTTTCGTGAACTAGTATTCGGACTGGGCGTTACTCTATACACCCTCAAGAATTTCGTTAGCGCTTCGTCATTACCTACGTTATTCCTCGCTATTTTTTAACGCTAGCTTGAAAGTATCAACGAATTTTTCTATCAGTCCGTTTGACCTCGGGTGGTAGGGCAGATAAAAATATGCTTTATCGCATGAATTTTGTAGAAATTTTTGAATTCATTATCCGTTCCCTTATCTGATACCAACGTGTCTGGAACACCGTATCGGGCAAATAATTCAGACAGGAACTTTATTGTTGTCTTTGCGGTTGTCTTTGTACCGCTATCAACAACGATTAGATAGTATGCGTCGTTCACCGGTCCAGCATAGTCGATATGTACGCTGGACCACAGACTATTCGTTTCGAGCCACGATTGGCAGTGCTTTGGCTATTACCGCACAACCTCTAGATGATTTTACATAATTTTTAATGTCACGGCCCATAGTCAGCCAATATACATAGGTCCTCATTAAGGCTTTCATTCTCGACATTACAGGTGTCCCCTGTGGAATTTCTTCAATATTTGTTTCTGTAGTGCAGTTGGCATTACCACTCTTTGCATGTATATTAAAAAGTCATCGCACAGTGAAAAATTATTCGAATTTGTATTTTTATTTTGCTTATTTTTCAACATTTCTTTCATTCTTTTAATGTAATTATTCTCTGCGGATTTCATTTTCATATCATGCGCTGTCACTGGTAGTTTGTGAATAACATTACTACACAACGTTTTTAGTTAATTTTTTTCTTCAATTCAGCTGCCGAGTTCTTTTCACTGGTGGGTCAGCCATTTAATTTTTTTTACAGTACCAGCTTATTGGGATATCCCGTAAGTCAAATAATTCCAACCAGTCGGTACCAAACAGATTGGTTGCGTTCTTTATGACGAAAACTTTCGCCTTGCTAATTTTTCCTCGAAACCTGACATCATTCCACATTTCGCCTACAAGGTGTAGTTTGTTACTCGTCACGCCACGTGCAGTTTTCGCTGTTTTTCTTAACATAGGTTTCCCTATTTTCTTCCACGTAACTAGTTGTAATTTAATTTGTAATTTAAGTAATCTCCGTTTAGCTTTACATGTACAAATTTTCTTATTTGGGAGTCGATTTTACTTTCTGTTAAGAGCACTTTAGGATTTTTTATATTCGATCTTCGTAATTTAGTTCTGCAATGTGAAGTTTTGTGTCCAAACTTTTGACAACTGTAAAATTGTTTGTTTTTAAAAAGACAATCTTTTCTGAAATGTAGGCTTCCACATTTGTAACATGGATTAGTACCTAGCAATCTTCTTTGCTTATACTTTCTCTGTCGACATATCTGTATTTTTGCGAAATCCTTTTCCTGAATTTTTCTTAGGTCATGTTTTAGGTTCACCATTCTTTGATACTCGTCTGCAACAGTCAAGGTTTTGAAAGTATTCTTGCCCGTATTTCTGTATCTTAATTTGCTGTAAGGTCTTGTACAAAAATGGCGCATTGAAACATCTCAGGAGTAAGTCCTTTAAGGTTAAAAAGTTTCACACATTCTGTTGACTGTTCCTGCATACGTAATAAAATCATCATCCGCATTTTTTTTTAGTTAAATTGCAACAATTTGATTGTTTCCTGAAAATAAATTTCCCTAGACTGTTTGGGCAATATGAAATTACAGTATGGTTCATGCTCGGATGGAGCCATTTTATGTAATAATAACCTTATTTTTTCTTCGTCCGACCATGTTTTGAAAAATCTTCTCATACCTTCTGTAGTACGCTGTAAAAGTTATACCCTCCTCTGGATTATAACTGAATTCTGTTATGGAGTACGATACAACGTCTGCCGAAGATAAACTTACCGCATTTCTGGACTTCTTTGCGTATAGCTCCAATAATTGTTGTAGTTTTTGATGTGCTAGTTGCTTCTGCATCACCTGTTGCTGTTCTTATTGCTTTAGCAACTGTATTATAGGAGCTAATAAGTATTCCATCATTTAACAAGCTGTATCACGAACAAGTTAAATAACCTACGTGAGCTTCGAAACCCTCGTCAGATGTAACCTCTGTCTCCAGTATCGTGGTGCCGCCACGATATTGTGACGGATGGTTTAGGTACACTGTACAAGTGTAGTAATAGTAAACAAGATAACGATGCAGCCGTAATAACAACGTAACAATACAACAATCTCTTCACGAACCAACAATTCCAAACACACTAACCAACCGACATCTTCCGACTTCGCTGAAGACTCAACTTGAGCTAACACACTATTTCTTTATTACCCACTAGGGGTGACACAGAGAAATACATCACAACACATTGGGGACATAGAACAATTTAAAATTATGAGAAATGAATTTTAAAATAAAAATGATAAAAATGAAAGCGGTGCTGAACGGCCCCATCCGCCAGCACCACTTACCTGTCCTTTATCACCCATTTCCAATCACAAGTCCTTCCTTTCCTATCACACTCTTCGTTTTCCTTTCATACTTCTCTATCACTTCATCCTGCATTGGCACTGTCATACATTTTATACACTCTTCCTCACACCTCCTCACCAATGTGTCCATAAATTCATCTTTCAAAACCGCGTAACTACCATCTTCATGTTCGCGCCATAAGTCTTTATGTAGTATTTTTTTTGAGTTCTGGGTGTCCTTCTTCCTCGCAACACATAAAAAATAGGTCCTGGGACTTTGTTCGTTCTGTGTGTCTGCATTTGCTTTTGTTTTTCCTGTTGGCGGGGAGTGGGTGGAATCGCTGTTTGCAGGGGAAGGATGAGACTCAGAGGGTACGGGTGGTGTTGGGGTGGGTTGGGTTTCGTACTGTTTGCTTTTTTCTTTTTTTTCTCCCTTCTTCCCACTCTTGCTGGTTTTCCTCCTCTTCAGGTGCTTCCCTTTCTGTTTGGTTCTCCTTTTCTTCAGTGTCTTCCTTTTTTTTGGGGTTCCGTTTCCTTTTCCTTTGGTGGGGGTGGGCAGTTGGCTCTTATGTGGCCTCTCTGGCCACACTTATAACATCGTGGGGCTCTGCCCTCCACCCACACTCTCATAATAATGTTCCCTGTTCTTATAGTATCTGTCAGCCTTTCTATTGTTTCCGCCTCCGTCTGTATATTCATGTCCAAGGTAGCACCTCTCACGCCTTCGTATTTCATAGTGGCGTGGAGGATGTCCACCTTTTCCTCGTTTCCCTTAATCACCGCTGCCGTTATGTATTCACCCTCTAGGTGTGGGGGTATTCCCTCCACCCTAAATCTTGTGGTCCTTCTATTTAAATACGAGGGCAGTAAGTATATCTTCTCCGTTTTTACCACCTTGGCTGCCATTTTTCTGGCGACGTTCTCACTTCTATATTGAACCGTTACAGTTCCATACTCCATTCTTCTTGTCAGGTAAACAATTTCCTCTCCAGTCTGTTTCAATGCCTCTTCAATAGCTTCCATATTTACTATCTCAATCCTTCTTCCTCCATTCACGTACACTCTATATTTGATGGTTCTACGGTTGAACCACTCGCCACGCTTTGCTGGAGGTGACAGCTCGACTTCGCCGTTCTCCTCCTCTTTCATAAAATCCTGGAAGCCTGGTAATTTTGCCAGGTCTACCTCTTTTTCTTTCGGCCTCATCACTCCTGCATACGTCTTTTCCAGCCTTCTATCCATTTCTTCCACTGCTCTTTCCAACTCCTCCTCAGATGACGATAATTCCGACAAACTTTCAAATAAATTCTACCCGGCCATCTCACCCGGCCATAATCACCTCAGACAGACAACGGCCGCCAGAACAGACGCCGTGTGACGCGAAACCGTATCAACAATTATTCAAACAATAAATATTTAAATAACAAATATGGCAACTTACAATAGAAATACTCCAGTTCCTCAAAACACGTACGACCTGAACAACTTGAGCTAACACACTATTTCTTTATTACCCACCAGGGGCTACGAAGAGGGGACATTACAAAACATTGGGAACATAGAACATTATAATTAAATTTATGAGCAATGAATTATTAAATGACAAAATGGTAATATGAAAGCGATGCTAACGGCCCCATCCGCCAGCATCACTTACCTGTCCTTTATCACCCACTAGCAGTATCGCCCGGCGTTGCTCAGGTTTGTAAGGGAAATAACTATAAAGCATTTTTAGAGAGTTATAGCCAAAAAATAGCAAAAAAATGGAAAAAAATTATGGTAAATTTTTTTGAGAGTAAAAAAAGGTGGAGTTGCGTCCCCTAGACAGTTTGCGGTTTGTGTTTCTGATTCTCGACCCCATGTCGAATTTATCGATTTTTTTCAGAACTGGGGGAACTTTTCAAAATCTTCGCTGCGTTAGTTTTGAATTATGACATTGGGCTATGTGTGTGTCAAGTTTCATCAGAATCGGTTGAAAGCCGTGGTCAGGGTGAGGGTACAAGCAAACAGACACACAGAAACACGCACAGACAAACTGCCGTTTATATAGAGAGAGATTTCCAATTACAATTCCTAGCTTTTCTATCACACTCTTTGTTTTCCTTTCATACTTCTCTATCATTTCATCCTGCATTGGCACTGTCATCCATTTTATACGCTCTTCCTCACACCTCCTCACCAATGTGTTCATAAATTCATCTTTCAAAACCGCGTAACTACCATCTTCATGTTAGCGCCATAAGTCTTTATGTAGTATTTTTTTTGAGTTCTGGGTGTCCTTCTTCCTCGCAACACATAAAAAATAGGTCCTGGGACTTTGTTCGTTCTGTGTGTCTGCATTTGGTTTTGTTTTTCTTGTAGGCGGGGAGTGGGTGGAATCGCTGTTTGCAGGGGAAGGATGGGACTCAGAGGGTACGGGTGGTGTTGGGGTGGGTTGGGGTTTCGTACTGTTTTCTTTTTCTTTTTTTTCTCCCTTCTTCCCACTCTTGCTGGATCTCCTCCTCTTCAGTTGCTTCCCTAACTGTTTGGTTCTCCCTCTACTTGGTGTCTTCCTTCTTTTGGGGCTCCGTAACGATTTCCTTTTCCTTTGGTGGGGGAGGGCAGTAGGCTCTTATGTGACCCCTCAGGCCACACTTATAGCACCTGGGCGCCCTGCCCTCCACCCACACTCTCATAATAATGTTCCCCGTTCCTATATTCTCTGTCAGCCCCTCCATTGTTTCCGCTTCTGTCTGTACATTCATCTCCAAGGTAGCACCTCTCACGCCTTCGTATTTCATAGTGGCGTGGAGGATGTCCACCCTTTCCTCGTTTCCCTTAATCACCGCTGCCGTTATGTATTCACCCTCTAGGTGTGGGGGTATTCCCTCCACCCTAAATCTTGTGGTCCTTCTATTTAAATACGAGGGCAGTAAGTATATCGTCTCCGTTTTTACCACCTTGGCTGCCATTTTTCTGGCGACGTTCTCACTTCTATATTGAACCGTTACAGTTCCATACTCCATTCTTCTTGTCAGGTAAACAATTTCCTCTCCAGTCTGTTTCAATGCCTCTTCAATAGCTTCCATATTTACTATCTCAATCCTTCTTCCTCCATTCACGTACACTCTATATTTGATGGTAAGACCATAGAGATGGTAAGACCATAGTGGATCTTCTTTTAACATAATGCATGTCCACTTACAGGTCATCACTCTTATATATATGTACAATAATTTTTTCTGAAACTTTTTTCTGAATCTAACAGTTATTTCTAGCCGTTCGATTGATATCGTTGGAATTTCCTGGTATTAACTATGAAATTTCCTGGTATTAACCATGAAATTGAAAACGAAACGCTACTGATACTTCAAAATCTATGCAAACCATAGCACACAGGCTGAATATCAAAAGACCGATACTTCTTATGTATCTCATTAGTCGAAATGCATTTAAAATTTTTACATTTATATTTATAGCCTACGAATTCTGGCTTGTATGCCTTAAGATAGGGTCAGATCACCAGAGTTTACCGATAGAAGTGTCACTATGGAAATAGATCCCGCAAAGTTGTACAATTTACATTGAGTGTCTATGTGGAATCTACTTATGTCGCTGAGGTGATGTCACTGAGAATATGATATATGCATGATACACTAATTAAAAGTTTGAATTTGTTAATGAGATTTTCGTAAATTTAACTGGAAAAGAGCGGTGGATAACATAATCAATAAACCGCCGGAGAAACATTCTAAGTTTGATTTCTAGAATGGTCAATAAAATAATGTTCAGTCGATTTAATCAACCGTCAGCCAACCCAAAAATGTTTGGCGATGTGCATGTATTAGAAGTCAATTTATTGAAGTTGAAATTACAAAAGCGGTCTATTCCGTATCGATTTCTTACATTGGCTCAGTCACTTATTTAATGGGGAGGGGATATAATCGATAGAATCGATCTCCGAATACATTTTATTTCATCAATCAGAAAAAGCAACGTCAGTTACAGCGAGGTTTGAACTCAAAATACAAAGAGACAAAATGAAACACAGTTAAACATACTACCATTCATTCAACTGTTTCCTTTTATCATTGATATAACATGGTGACAGTTGATAAATTCTTACTTACCTCATAAATTTTATTATCATGTCGATTTATTTTATAACTCTGGGAAAGTTGAAAGATTAAGTCGAATATTTATATGTATATATATATATATATATATATATATATAATATATATAATATATATATATATATATATATATATATATATATATATATAAGGTAGCCATTCATCAAATAATAAAACACCAGATTATTGGCTGCAAAAAACCCAGATCCTATTTTATAAACCCAGATGTTAGAAAATAGGTATGTAATTGGTAATTCAATGATAAAATAAGTTATATGACAAAATTAATACAGAATTTAATACTTACTTAATATCATATGGCAGCTAATTGTCAGTTTCGTACACATCCACATCATTTTCATTCACTCCTTTAATAACGAGACTCAATTCACTACATCTTTAATAAGTTTAGTGTTCGGTTCCCAATAAATGCATGACGCTCCCCTGTAATTATTTGTTTAGTCGGTGATCATTTCGGCCTTCAACCTATTAGTGAACTTTATCTTTGTGCAATTTACTTGGGAAAATATGCACTCCACGCACGTTGATGAATGAAGTAACACTGTCAAATTAGTCATGAATTGTGCCAGCCTCTCAAATTTAGTATCGTCAAGCCCGTCTTTAAGATTGCGTATGGAATACCAGAATTCAGGGATGCTTTTTGAGGAAACAGGAATATCTTTATATTGCCGAAATAATCTCCACTCGTCGTCTAGTTCATCAAGTGTGTTTTCTGGTGCAATTTCAGGACAGAATGATGCCAAGGGAATTACCGACTGCGGAGAGCGTCAGTGAGATTGCGTGCTACTTTTGGATCAAGTATTTCTAAGAGGGCAAATACTCCAGCTTCATCGAGAGGAAAGCACATTTTTATTTGGGAGCATAATTCTATTAAACATTTTTTGTAGTCAGTTTTGAATCTAGCTGAGTCACCAGCGATGGGGTTTTGTTCTAAATATTTGCGCATCCACACTCATATCTGTGATTTGTTGTGTTATTAAGATCAATATGATAATTTAGATACAGCTAAAACAGGCTCTTTTATAATGCAACTAAGGATATTTTTATATTCACTGGATACAAGTATATGAAACAGATGCAGTCAAAAGTGTTCCGATTGAAATTTGACATTAAGAGCAATTACTTTTTTAAATATATAATGTAAGAAGAGCAGCATGTGTTTCGTCCCTTTGTTAATCATTGTTTCATAGATCCTTTTTGCTCCGTCTACTTTTTCCACTTTAGTCTCTGACTGAAAATAAAGTACAAGGGCATCCCACTGTTCTATTATAACGTTAATTACATTTTCACACGACAACCCTCTAGTTTGCAAAAGCTTTGGAACCTTGTTTTCTTTTGTGTCACTTTGTAGGATATTGAAATCATTTTGATGTATGCTACTTCAAGAAAAGTAAAAAGTTAAGTTCTTTAAAAATGACTCGAGATACGAAGATAACACCTTCACTGCATAACTTGAACAAACGAATGGCAAACACAGCCTATTGTAAATAGTCGGATATCTTTTCTTAATGACTTTTGAAACCCGCTCTTGTTACCCATCATTGTTGAGCAATTATCGCTGACAAATCCAAGTATGTTGCTCATAAATACATCTTTTGTAAGCGTAGATTTGACAGCATCGTACAAACCCTGAGACGAACCATTTTCCACTACAATTGCATCCAGAAAAGCATCCTTGACATTAAGCAATCGTTCATCAAAAAAAGCGAACAACAATTGCAAAGATTTGTGTCACTGAGATGTCCGTACTTTCATCTATCAATAATGAAAACTTATGTTTCTTGAGAATTTCCAAGATTTCATTTTGTTCATAATGTGCAATTCCGTCTTGCATAATGTATGTTAATTTTTTTTTTTTTCTTTTGTAGATTTTTAGCTGTTTCACTATCGGGAAAGGCATTCTTACAAATTTCAGTTAAGTGATTTATACGGATGAAAGGTATGTGATGTTCAGCAACATAACGTGTTAGTAGCAAATCTGCCTTAGCTACTTTTTCATTAAATGTGTCATCTGTTTTTTTAACAATAAATGAATCTAATTTAATAGCAAATTTCGCACACTCAAAAGCTTTCTTGTGTTTGGCAGTGTTTTTATGAGCTAACAGCATTGATTTGTTAACACTTTTTAATACAACGTTGCAACAAACGCAGTAGCAGGTGTCAGGATTTTTATGATCTTGCCGTAATCAGACTTTAAACGCAGCATCCTCCAGCCACGACTTCTTGAAATTTTGGGTGTACCAATTCCTTCGCAAAGGGTTACAAAACAAAAACACACACTCAAAATGTTGTTAAACAAATTTCAAATCGCGAGTAACAATCTAAGCATACACCATCAACACAGTCAAGCTGTCAACTGGTGGTGTCAGAGTTTCAGACAAGTATACAAGCGGCCACCAACGCGTTGTAACTTGTAGCTGCCCGGTATGACACAAGTATAAACAAATAATGAACGCATACGATCACCTACAATATTTGTATCGATAAATTTATTACGTGAGATGATTATGGATGATGTATAGAAAGTTTACAAAGTATTAGAACGGGCGCAGCTTTGGTACATATTGCATACAAAGAGTATGACACCGAATTCTCTTTAAAAGATAAGTTTGCAGCCTAAAGTAACTTAAAAACCCAGATTTAATGTAAATTTGGAAATTAAAACCCATAAACCCATCATTGCTTACCCCCCCCCCCAGATCTGGGCAGAAAAACCCATCAGTGGCATTCATGATATATATATATATATATATATATATATATATATATATATATATATATATTGTGTGTGTGTGTGTGTGTGTGTATGTGTATGTGTATATGTGTGTGTATGTGTGTCTGTGTGTGTATCACAATCTATATTTTTCTCTTTCTCTCTGTCTCCCCTCCCTTCCTCCTCTCCCTACCTATATACTCTACCTATATAACTTTATCTTTGATTTTTTATCTGTTTCAGTCATCAGAATGCGATCATGCTGGGGCACTCCCTTGAATTTTTAGTCGAATTAATCGACCCCAGAATTTATCTTTTAAGTCTGGTACTTATTCTATCGGTCTCTTTTGCCGAACCGTTAAGTTATGGTGACATGAACACACCAACACTGATTTTAAAGTGATGAAAGGGAGGAGAGACGCAGACACCTGCACATAGATATATATATATATATATATATACATATACATATGACGGGATTCTTTTAGTTTCCGTCTACCAAATCCACTCACAAGGCTTTGGTTGGCCCGAGGCTATAGTAGAAGACATTTACCCAAGGTACTACGCAGTGGGACTGAACTCGGAACCGCGTAGTTGAGAAGCAAGCTTCGTATCACACAGCCACTCCTGCGCCATAAATGTGAATGATTTTATTAAATTTGAATTCAATAGAGGTATTATATTTCTTGCCGACGTTTGTAAAATTAAATAGTTTATTACTTATTGTTAATTGCTTATTATTAATTTCATTGTTTTAAGTACTCATTAATTTTTACAGCTAAATAAACATGGAGGCTATATATTTCTAACTAACACGTAATAACGTAATGATACGTTATTACAAGTTATTGCCATACTCGCTGCATGACAGCTATAGCATACATGCAATAATAAATATAATTTGATTTCTCCTGTAACCAGGGTAAATATATCACATAAACTCTCCATGGAATTTATTGACGTTGAAATAAGATTCGTGCACATGATCACGAATAAATTATTATATTGATAATTCTACGTTAATCAGCAGGGGGTTTATATGACGATGCAAATAAACTGAATGATTCTTCAAACCATTTGACTTTAGTTGGTTCTGCCTCTATAGCAACGGGAATATTCTTCATTTACACATGCTAGATTCTGCAACTGCTTGAGATAACAGTGTAGCCCCTGATCACTTTGTAAGTGACCTGAAAAATCTATGCTAAAATGTTTACAAGATGATAGTCTTATGGACATGAGGTGCAGCCTTTCTTGGACATTCAACCTTTACTCTACCTCACACTTTGAAGGCTATGCTTTTGCCACCAAGATATGGAGATTGCTACAAAAGAGAAAGTGAAAACCTTGGAGCCTCACGATGAAAATGGC
>NC_042998.1:157271097-157356097 GCF_006345805.1 Octopus sinensis
TATATATATATATATATATATATATATGTATATATAGTAAAAGAAAAGGACGGATTTCGAGTATCCCCGACGTGGGGATTGTTGTATATATAAAAAGTAAATATATTAAAGAAGGAAAATGCATACACTTTACATAGTTTTAATGTATTTTTAATATATCTTATATTGTGTTTGTGGACCGGTTTCGCTTTCGCTAATCATGACATTAAAATTTATTTAAATATGTATTTTCTTAAAAACAAAATTTGTCCACGTGTGTGGAGTTTATGAATGAATGATTCAATAAGTAGAAAAATCTAAGGAGACGTAATTAGTGATCATTATTATTGTGGATAGGGGAGATAATTGTTCATCTTTCGGTTGGGGTTGGATATATATACACAAAAATTAAAACACTAGAGTAGTGGGGAGAAATATGTACAGTGATGGCTATGTAAGCGTGAATTAAAATATGTATAGAGATCAAAGTTGGTTATGCGTGCATATTTAGACATGTTCTGTATTTTGTTATGATTAAATTTTCTTTATTTAAACTTCTCACCTGGAAGTAAGCCTTTCTCAATCTAGTAATAGGGACAACTCACTAATAGAAAATAGTAGACGAAATCAACGTAAGGTTAAGAGTAATTTTTTTCTATCCAGCAACTAGAAACGTCCAAGAGACTTACTCTGCCCCTTAACGAAGAAACTCAACCTACGGATTCTCAACCTATTTACTCAGACAGCACAAGCAATACCTCAGCATCCCAAACATAATTCTGCGCCCCAACAATATATTCTAACGAAGAAACCTGAACCACGTACTTCCAACCAATTTACCCAGACAGCAACACCAACCTCCCAGCAATCCCAATATAATAAATAAACTTCTACCAACTAAATTACAGTAAATATTTTTTAGACTGAGTGGAGAGAAACATTTTTTAGACCGAATGGAACAAAACTTACAAGAGAAGCCCAAAGTAATAAATTTATCAAAGAAAGCTCTCTCTGCAACAAAAATCAGTATACTACCTAAATGACTGAAATTTACCCCAGTCTCACGAAGATCTAACCATAATGAAATTAAAGACAATATTTCAGAATTCAACAGAAAACTACGACTCACAGAAGCACTAACTGACTACAACAACGAAGATGAGTCATTGGTTAAAAACAGAAATAATTACCTACCACCTAGATGGCTTCTGCGACTATATCCCAAAATTCCCATTTACTTTCTATAAACGAAAAATTAATTCAAACTTCAACAATGGAAGAATGGAAGAATCTAACTGAACTACAAGACAACAAAGACCTGAATATTAATGACACCTACTAACGTCCAAAATGCGGAATTGCGATGGAACGAAAGCAGCCCCTGTTTTTGCGAACCTGATAATGGGTTATTTTGAATTCACCATTTATGAAGTGCCACTGCAAAAATATGGTTATCCATTTCCCCATTATATAAGAGAAAACTGGAAAAGATACATGGACGACTGTTTTATCATTTGGAAGGAGACAATTGATAAACGTTTGGAATTCAAATCAACACTAAATGACATAAACCGTAACATTCAATTTACAAAGAAATATAGCAAAGAACAACTCCCATTTTTGGATATAATCATAAAAAAAGTCAACAACCAAATTATAACTGACATCTATCATAAACCAACGGACTCGAAGCAATATCTTCTTTTTGGCTCATGCCACCCGAAACACATCAAAATAAATATCCCCTTTAATTTGGCAAAAAGGATTAGTGTCTGATTGGACTACTCGGGACCTTCGTCTTCAAGACCTCAGAATAACACTAACTGAAAGACAATATCCACCCTCACTTATAGACGATGGAATTAAGCGTGCCAAGAAATTAGATATAAAACACTAAGTACAGCAAAACATACTACCACACATCATCTCAAAACACTACTGTATATATCAACCCACGACCCTAGAAACAATAAGGCATACAACAATATTGTGCAAAACCTTCCTTTCCTAACTAGGGACCCAAAAATGAACAATATCCTGAAAGCATATAAATTCATCAAAGGCAAAAGGTAACACAAATCGCTAAAGAGACTTCTAACAAATGCGAAGCTTTACACTGCAACCACGAAACCCACGGAAAGATGAACAATTTTCTCCCCTATCCTACATGTCTATGTATGTATGATCATATTTTAGTAGGAGTTTGCATCTGTATAAATATTTTGCAAGTCAATTTGTACTCATTAATTTATTAATTATGGATACACACACACACACACACATATATATATATATATATATATATATATATATATATATATCTGCATGTATATATATATATATGTATATATATATATATATATATATATATATATATATATATATATATATATATATATATATACAGGTAATCCAGTTTTCCTTTCAGTAAATAACGGGGGAGGGTCTGTACAGAGATGACGCCTTATTTTTTTCTGGACAGAAGTAGCAAAGTACAGTTGGAAAGGCATAGGAAAAATTTCTTTAGACTTTTCAAAGATTTAGGACTAAACATTGGTATAGTTTATGATTGTAGAGTGAATTTTCTTGACGTCAACTTCTGTCCTCATACTGGATTATTTGAACCATTTCATAAGCCAAATATTAAGTACATTATCATATTAAGTACATTAATGTAAAATCCAACCTTCCAGCCTCGATTATACGGAGACTGGTTAAGAATATTTCTATAAGAATCTCTAGATTATCCGCTAATAATAAAATTTTCGAATCACATGCAACTTATTATAATACTGCTCAAGCTAGGGCTGGGTACCGTGAAAAAGTTCAATATATACAAGAAGCTGGCATACACAACATTGGTAATTCTTCCAACTGTGATGCACATTGTATAACACAACAGAATTGATCATATAAATGAACTACCAATGAAAACTCATAGACACACGTGACATAATAATCCAGCTGCTTGTTCCAATTCTTATTCGATCAAATAAGCCTAAACAGATATAGGAATCGGGATGTCCTCTGGTTCAAACCGATTTTCGGTTTACATGTTTCAACCAAGATCGCTGGAAAATATTTTGCTGCTTTGGACAAGTATTTTCCTAAATCTAATCGGTGTCACGCTATTTTTAATCGACACACCGTGAACTCTGCAAATTTAGAGAAGCTAAACATAATGAGGCTCTAAGCACGGGCAACCACTGCTTTTTTCGCACATTAAAATTCTACCACAAATCCAAATGCCTAAATAACTATACAGTATATTTCCATAATACCCTTTAGCTATCGCATAAACAATACCCTTTAGGTATCGCATAAACAATAGCAAAATGCGACAAAGGTTCAATAACCCACCTACTGGATCTAGCGAACTAGATCTAGTTGCATCTAAATAGCAACTAAGGAGATGTAAACTGCAATGATAAACACCAATTACGATCAATTTGTAGTAATAGAAATACTTATGATACATTTAACACGACAACAACGCTGGTAAATGGAGTCAGAACTGCCTTATATACAAATAAATATAAATGCCCATGCAGAGAAAAATCAAAATGTCCTTTGATGAATCTCTGCATGAGTACAGATCTTGTATATAAATCTACCGTGCACACAAGGGGAGGGCCGTATGTTTACATTGGGCAGACGGCTGATTCATTTAAGAATCGTTATCGTAACCCCGTTGCCAGTTTTAAGACAATCAATAAGAGACATTTAGCATCTTTGGCAGATTTTGTATGGCGACTGAAGGAGAATAAAATGAAGTACAACAAAAATTGGCACATAGTAAGGTGCGCGAAACCATACAAATTAATTTCAAGGAGATGCTGTCTCTGCTCCGAGGAATCCCTTTCTATTCTGTGGATTAACGAGATGATTATAGAATTTCTGAATGACGTAGGCGTAGGAGTGGCTGTGTGGTAAGTAGCTTGCTTACGAACCACATTGTTCCTGGTTCAGTCCCACTGCGTGGCACCTTGGGCAAGTGTCTTCTACTATAGCCTCGGGCCAACAAAAGCCTTGTGAGTGGATTTGGTAGACGGAAACCGAAAGAAGCCCGTGGTATGTATGTATGTATGTATATATATATATATTATATATATATATATATATATATATATATATATATATATATATATATATATATGCGCGTGTGTGTGTGTGTGTGTGTATGTTTGTGTGTCTGAATTTGTCTCCCCAACATCGCTTGACAACCAATGCTGGTGTGTTTACGTCCCGTAACTTAGCGGTTCGGCAAAAGACAGAATAAGTCCTGGGGTCGATTTGCTCGACTAAAGGCGGTACTCCAGCATGGCCTCAGTCAAATGACTGAAACAAGTAAAAGAGTAAAGAGTAAAGAGAGACTCTCGAGATGCCTACACGCCTATAAATGTAATTTCGCACAATGCATATATATATATATATATATCATATGATCACGTGACCGACCACACCATCAGATGTTGCTACACATCGCTGGTCACAATGCGTTTGCATTGTTTTAGCCTTCGAACGACGCCACCCCGCTGGCTAAGCGAGCAGGCCAACAGAAGAAAGAGTGAGAGTAAGAGTGGTGAAAGAGTACAGCAGGGATCACCACCCTCTGCCGGAGCTTCGTGGAGCCTTTAGGTGTTTTCGCCCAATAAACACACACAACGCCCGGTCTAGGAATCGAAAACACGATCCTCCGACCGCGAGTCCGCTGCCCTAACCACTAGGCCATTGCGCCTCCACACACACACACACACATATATATATATATATATATATAATTATTTCTTTTATATATATATATATAATATATATATATATATATATATATATATATATATATATAATTAATCAATTAATCGATAAATTTGGCGCGAGTGCGATGATTTGAAAATTTTAGGTCAGATATTGCCTTGGCAGGGTCGGAAATGTCTCGTGAAAATATCTGTTCCGACTTGGCTATTTCTTACTGAAGAATCTGAGGGCCTATGGAAGATTGGCTTGATTTAATTTAATCAGGTTAGTTTACCATTAAACAGCAGATGAAACGGTGCATCGTATAAGAAATTACAGGGTAAATGTTTTTTAAATTTTCTCCTGGTTACGGAATTGATTTTTATTTGCGGTTGAAGCTTTGGCTGTTATTTCTAGTGGGTGAATGGCCTATTATGGCCGTTCCTTGATTGTTGATATATATATATATATATATATATATATATATATATATATATATATATATATATATATATAAAAGAAATAATTGAGAATCAGTTGAATTAGGTACTTAAGTTGATGCATCAAGATGAGGGTGATAGAGAGAGAAAGGTATTAGAGTGTAAAAAGATAGAAGGAATGAGGGGTGGTGATAGAGAGAGGTATAAAAAGTAAAGGAGTGTCAGCTATGTAGTGATAGAGTCTAAGTGATGGGGCAGAGAGTGGGGTAGTAGTATGGAATGAAGAATCTAGGAATATAGATTAGTTGGTTGGAAAGGTCAGTACTTAGTAGTAGAAGAAAATATATATGTGAAGATATATTAGACATGTATATATATATTTATACAGATGTTTATACATATCAATATCTACATGCACAACTCGTACTCATGTGTATATGTACACATGCACACCCATATATAAGTATATATGTATGTATTATCGCCCCTGTATACGCAGGTATACATACCTTGCATACATACATTCCCACATACACACATACATACACACACGTATACACACACATACATATACACGCACATATGCATGCACACATATACACACGAATATAATTAGATGGTTGTGATATTCGAGTATGAGTGAGGAATTAGATAGGGATTAAGAGTTAAAATGTAGATATATAAGGTTATTGGGTTACCTAAAGGGTATTGTGGAAATATACTGTATAGTTATTTAGGCATTTGGATTTGTGGTAGAATTTTAATGTGCGAAAAAAGCGGTGGTTGCCCGTGCTTAGAGCCTCATTATGTTTATGTAACAGTGCTGGAGAGCACATGCAACAACTGCTTTTAACTATTTATTTTTTCGTGTTATTGTGTTATTTGTAAACGCTGAAAAACACACACACACACATATATATATGTATATATATATATATATGTATATATGTATATATATATGTATATATATATATATATATATACACATATATATATATTATTTACTATTATTATATATGTGTAAATATATGATAAAAATGGTAAGACAACAAATTAAATGAAAAAGACCTCGATATTATGTAAATAGAGGAATTTATCTGTAATTGTAATATGTGACAATTAATCGGTAGCCATGATAAATCTCCGAGTTTCGGATGTCGGGGTGGAGATCCACGCCGCCATCTCTTCAGTTATCCGGCCATCGGAAAAATGCTATGAAAATGACCGTTAAACAAAGGGAAATTACTGTGTGATTGACCGTTATTAAGACAAAAGATCTATTTGAATGACCGCTAAGTGAGGTAAGGGAGTAAAAGTAAGGGGGTAAAAATGTTCAAAGTATTCGCGTAAGCGCGCATGTCCATACTTACACCATAAGAGTAAAACATGTCTATATACGCACATACCCGTATTCACGCACACAGACTTCTTTATACGCGCATATCCGCACACGATATATACGCACAGGGAAAATGCAGAGTGAGAAGGTAGAATACAGAAAAATTATGCGTAAAAAATATGAGCAATAAACCTATAAAACAATATCTCTATAAATATGTAAAAAATATATGTATAAAAAATATACAAATTTCCACCCCGACATCCGAACCTCGGAGTTTTATCATGGCTACCGAATAATTGTTAGATATTACAATTACAGATATGTAAATATATGTAAATATATATATATATATATATATATATATATATATAATATATATATATATATATAATATATATATATATATATATATATATTATGTATACACTATATATATGTACTATATATATACTATACATATATACATATATAAGAATAGTAAATAATATATGTATATGTATATATATATATATATATATATATATATACATATACACTATACAGTTTGCGATTGGTAAATTGTCGCCAAATTATATATTTAATTTCGCACATGTGCATTGTTTCAAATTTATGTTGTCGACTACACAGTATAGTAGTGTCTGTGAGAAAAATAGCACCATGATTCAATTCAGTCTGCCAGAAATTTGGAAATGACATGGTGTACTGCTTGGCATTTGCACCGGAAGCTCCAATACGAACATTTCAGAGTGTTTGGGTGTCAATCTGAAGAAGTACAATCTGAAGACATGTACCGAGAGTGCACACACGGTCTCACATTTAACATGGAGGACTACATCAAGTGTCAGGAGGAGTAGTGCTGCCCTGGGTCAAGGGGGTGGCTACTTGAAGACCCTATGCCTTACAACAGGGCTCTGCACTATGCCACACAAGGAGGAGGCCCCAGTCATGGCTGTCAGAAGTTTCTGCGGCCACATCATTCTTAACATCTGGCTACCTAACTCCTCAGACTGCAACCCCATTAATAATTATGCGTGGGTCGCATTTGAGCGAGAGACCAACAAAACTTGTAACACCAAAGATGAACTGAATCAAAGATTATGGCAGACTGCCCAGAAGAGTCGCAAGAGATTCCGAAGTCGTCTGGAGGTCGTGATTGAAGCCAATGGCGATTTTCTTGAAGATATTTACTGTTTAATATTTCTGGATATTTTTATGTAATTTTGGTGAATATATCTGTTAAAATGAGATGTCTGTTATTTTCATTTTTGCGTAAATTTAGACAATAATTTATTCACCGCACCCAGTATATATATATATATATATATATATATATATATATATATATATATATATATATATATATATATATATATATATCATGGTATTGTGTGCGCGGGAGAGAGAGAAGGGGAGAAACGGGTGACATAGAAAGAGATAGAGGGAGAGGAAGAGAGAGAGAAGTAAAAATACAGAAAAAGAAAGGGACTAAGAAATAGTGCTTCTCGAACCTCTTTTAGTACTTGTTGAAGACAAGGAATAGCAGCAAAGAACATTTAAATATCATGTAAACTTGTCCTAAGATAAATATATACATATTTTCTTTATAGGTACATTCGAGATCAATCGTCATCGTTTATTTATTTCATTTAAATATATACATAGGACTGACTAATTTGTAACTAGGTGTACAGTACTCTCAGTGAATACATATATCGATTAGACGAATTTGAGATACACACACACACGCACGCACGCACACACACATTCATGTATACATACGTATGTATGTACATACATATAAATAAACAAACGAACATACTTATATACATACATATATAATACATATATACATGCAAACATACATACATACATACATACATACATACATACATACATACATACATACATACATATGAATTTAAGCAATATATTATCGCAATAATGTAAAAATATAATATATCGTAACATATCGTTATTTGAGACATAAAAATAAATTTGAAAAAGAGACTGCTATAACACTGAGTACAGTAACGCTTAATGCTTGTCTTGTAAAGGGAGGAACCAATGTACCAGAACAATTCTATCATGCCTTCTGTGCATCCGTAATACTAAGCTGAAGATTATACACGTTAATAATTTATACCATGTCCTAATTATTTTGCTTGACCTGTTACATTTCATCAAGTTGAACTGTTAGATTTAAAAAAGAGAGAGAAAAAAATGACTTTATTGTGCAGGAATGCACAGTAGCAGAAGTAACTGAAGAACAGCTGATGCCATTCTTCGACGAATTCATCTGTTTTAACTATAACTAGAAGCCTGTAGTTTTATAGCTGCAGAACTGTGAAATATCTCCATTCTGCGACACGATGCAACATCCGACTAAATGCTATAATACAGTGAAGTCCCCCAGAAAGTAGAAGCACCGTTTATATGGATCATTGTATATCTGGATCGCAACCAGTGGTACGGATAACTAACTAGTTGCTATATGTCCGTTCGACGAACACTGGTTGTCCTATAGCTTGCGTGAAATGTGGTTGCAGAAACTGATGGGAAGCCAGCTACATGTATGCATACAAATATACATACATACTACATACATACATACATACATACATACATACATACATACATACATACATACATACGTACATGCATAGGAAATCAATGTAACTGATGTTACTTCTGAAAATCCATGTAAACTCATACAAATATAAGTATTAACAGAGAAAATGCACAACAATTGTTCCATCACCGTCTTACCAGAAGATCATTGTTGGAATATTATAGAGTATATGGAATAATACATCGTATCAGCGTGTTATTTCAGCAATATTGCTAAGTGGAAATTATTCAGGTATATCAACAAATCATTTGCTAAACTGAATGTTATTCCACTGAATATATACCTGACATTGATGGTGTTACAAACATTCAATCAAAACAAAAAAGCAAACACCAGTAAACTGTAAACCATAAAAAATTACCTATTCAAGAAATTTGGTGATGAAGACAACAAAAGACTAAAAGGAAAATAAAGAAAATGCTTGTTAAATAAATAAATAACAAAAAAATATATATAGGTAATAATACTTTTCCTCGACGCAGGCACGACTGTGTGGTAAGAAGTTTACTTTCGCACCGATTGAGTCTGGGTTGATTCCAACTGCTTGGCACCTTGGACAAGTGCCTTCTACTATAGCTTCGGGTCGACGAAAACTTTGCGAGTGGGTTTGGTGAACGGAAGATTTAAAGAATCCCGTCATACACCCCACCCTATTTATATATATATATTGTAGAAACATCTAGAAGTATTGCGGAGAGATTAAGCGAAAACTTGAAGCAATATGATGACATAAACAGTCCTCCGTATTCTGCTAACATGGAAGCATACTGGGCCGACTTGACATTCGTATTTTATCCAAGCACCCGAAGGACCCATCACTCAAATAGATACAGGAGTACGTCCTCATAAATAAAACGTTCCCCATACTCAATAGGAAATACGCATAGAAGTAAGTAACACTCCAATACCCACAGAATATACATACAAAAGTACATTTGCTTGTAGGCTGTTATGTAGACAAATAGCATATGTATGTATGTATGTAAGTATATATGTATATATGTATGTATGCATATATATATATATATATATATATATATATATATATATATATATATATATATATATATTATATATATATATATATATACTAAGCAATAAGGGTTTAGCAACGAGTTGCCTTACCACATACCGAATTTAGAAATAGCAGTCAAAGGGTTATAGCTATTTCTTCTACTAAAAAGGGAGATCTCAGTAAAAACAGCATTTGGAAGGCAGACACAAACAGGTAAGAGAGAATGAATTGACTGCAATCTATCATACATTTTTTTAGTTATCCACGGACGTACGTTTCGAAATCAAGTTTTTAGGAAAGCATAAGAATTAAATATTAAATATTAAATAATTCTATCTTACCGAAACTTCTTTTCTCTTCAGCGTAGAATACTATAATCATAAATGATTATATATTGAATTTTGAGATACCAGAAGGCACCAACTCAACTCAGTATCAGAGCGAGCTAGAATCCGCAACTGGTATCACCGAATTCAATTTGTGAATGAAACGATTGTGTCAACAGCCCCTTCCCACCCGCGTGTAGCCAAAACAAGATGCTGTGGTCATCTACTGAGATAAAATATGGTTATCCGTAATAATGAAGGGTGAAATTAATTAATTTGGAAAAATTATCAATTACACCAAGTAGTCTTCGGCATTTTCCAAATTAATTAATTTCACCCTTCATTATTACTATATATATATATATATATATATATATATATATATATATATATATATATATATAGGCGCAGGAGTGGCTGTGTGGTAAGTAGCTTGCTTACAAACCACATGAATCCGGGTTCGGTCCCACTGCCTGGTTGACCAAAGCTTTCTGAGTGGATTTGGCAAACGGAAACGTCGTATATATATATATATATATATGTATATGCATGTGTGTGTATATGTTTGTGCGTTTATGTTTGTCCTTCCACCATCGCTTGACAATGGTGTGTTTACGTCCTCGTAACTTAATGGTTCGGCAAAAGACACCGAAAGAAGTCATGGGGTTGATTTACTCGACTAAAGGCGGTGCTCCAGCATGGCTGCAGTCATATGACTGAAACAAATAAAATAATAAAAGAATATATATGTATATATATGGAGGCGCAATGGCCTAGTGGTTAGGGCAGCGGACTCGCGATGGTACGATCGCAGTTTCGATTACCAAACTGCGCGTTGTGAGAGTTTATTGAACACCTAAAAGCTCCACGAGGAGCCGGCATTGGATGGTAGCGAACCCTGCTGCACTCTTTCACCAAAAATTTCTCTCACTCTTTCTTCCTGTTTCTGTTATACGTGTATATATATATATATATGTATGTGTGTGTGTGTGTGTGTGTGTGTGTGTAGGTAAGTGGATTTGTAAGTAAACAGATAGATACATAGGTAAGAAGATAGATAGGTACATAGGTAATACAGTCAGACAAGCACACACACGCACACACTTCACTCACACGTATACACACAAAGACACATATGGAGACACACATTTATACATAACAGGCGCACGCACATAGTCACACAAACCCATACTCATAGTCACACCCAAACACGCACACACAAGGAAGCAGAGGTACACACACACACACAAACACACATATACATACAAACACTCAAACATGCGTACACAGACACATGAATATGCAGAATACATACGTGCACACACGAATACATACATATATGCATACACACACGCATACATACATGCATACATATGTGCATATACAAGCATACATTCATGCTCACGCAGACAGACGTGCACAAACAGACAAAAAATAACTCAATTCCAATAACGGACAGATCAACCTCCATTGACAAGGCTGCAAAAACAACGACAATTTTGAAAGAAAATATATGAATGAGTGGAAATCGAACCGGTGAGTGTGTTAGATAATAAGACATTATGACTCTCCCCAGCCACAGCATAATTTGCTGCAAGACATGAATTCACATAAATAATCTTGCAAACCAGATACAAAAACGGAGTAGAATACGCACTGGCCTAGCTAGCAAAATACTAAAAGGCACTGTGTTCTGCTATCAAAAAATCAAGATACCTACCCGGCAGTTCCACTTCATTAAAGCATACATCCCCTCCTAGCTACACACGAAATCTGTTAATTCGGCTGTAAGCGGCTAGGACTCACAGAACACCAAGCAAAAAAACAAAAACACACGATGTTACTAAACATCTAAAAGAAAATATACACAGAAATCAACGGCAATACCAGTAACGAAAGAGGGTCCTACTGCATGAACTGAAAAACATCACTACACCACAAGAAAGCGGTAAATTCATGACACTCAGCCAACAAGAATACCTCCTGCAACTTTAACTTAAGTGGATGAAACAACAACAGCAGCAGCAGCGATCTCAGCATGGTAAGAATCAACACAGATACCCAAACAACATCGACGGGATCGTCATGTTGGAATGTAAACTACTAGAGAACTTCGACGTCAGGACACCGAAAAATAATACCTACACTCTTCTATAACCCCAACGACAAGTCGTATCACATGACGAGGATTTACCCTATAGACATACCCTTCAACAAAAGGGTATGTATCCCACCATAGACTGACAGTGAGACAGAGGCAAAGATTTCTTTAACTAGAAATAGACTCCGTCACATCTTAGACCAATATAACAAACCACTAAAAAATATAATGAGGGGGAAACCCGGTTCAACAGTCGCCAAAGGCCTACAAAAGCCGAAGCAGCGAATTAGGAACAGGGAATTAGTGTGCCTCCTTACAGACAAGTCTCGCAGACTGTCGATAGACAACCCACAAAACTATGTCCAGGTCATGCAACAACACATCAGTAGTATGAGAGAAGTTGCACCACAGGAACACGAAAGAATGGAAACACTTTTCAATGCACACATGAGAATGTGGTGCAACATACTCCAACCCAGGAAACGGACTGCACCAAATTTCCAAGCATTTAACAACAAACAATATTTTTGCGCTGTACTGGTTACAAAAGTATCACAACTACGTAAACCCTGTTATGGGACCCCCAATCCGACTAGTTTGTAGAGCGAATATTTCTAACAATTATAGGCTATCCTACTTCCTCCCGCAGGTGCTACGACCACTCATTAAAATGTATCCGGATGTCAGTGTGAGCATGGAGAACCTCCTCAGTAGTTACAACAATTCCAACGACCTCGAAGGTTGTGCAGTGGGTTGTATGGATAGGGTTTCACTCTACTCATCTATAGACATAGATTTTGCTGTAGAAAAATCCATTGAGATTATGTGTCAGAGTGAAGTAGAGTTCTGCGAAGTCAACACGAGGGAACTAGGCCTCCTCCTTACACTAAGCTATGACCGTAACTACCGAGACAACCATGGCTATGTATATTCTTCCCCTCCTCTCACCCCCTCTCTCTCTCTCTATATATATATACATATTTACTCACGCATAGACACATATAACACATACACACGTGTATAGGTGTGTATGTATGTGCAAAAGAGAGGGAAGCGTGAGTGAGTGAATGAGGGAGCGAGCGAGAGAGAGAGGGGGGAGGGAGAGAGAGAGAAAGAAAGAAAGAAAGAGAGAGTATTGTACTGTCCACTTCGGTAAATTTGTGAGAAGTGAATGCTAACGCTTCTACCAAGTTTTTTTTTCATCAACGGACAGAAGGGACTTGTTTTGTAAAATTTATTAGGAAATTGTTCTTTCTAAAGCAGATCCTCCCTACTTTCCTTAGACTTGATTTTTTTCTTCATGAATTGATTTATCTTCTCTTTTATTCCAACTAAAGGAATATCGCATTGCATAGTTTGTCTCTGCTTGCGGAAATCTGTCTGACAGTGAAAGAAAAGTTATCTTTACACAAACCTTTGTATATGATTTGAAAAAGAGGCAATAGATGATGCAAGGTTATAATCACGAAGCTATTGTTCTTCCGGTATCCAAGCGGTGACCATCCCATCTTTAGTTATAATATTATGTGTTTATGCTTAATTTTTGTGTTGTTGCTTGTTTTAATTGAGTTGTTGCTTGTTTTAATTTAATGGTAATTTTTAAAAGTTGTTTCATATAAAAACAAACAAAACTGAACATTTTCCGAATTTTTATTATTTCCGAAATTTTGTATAAAGTTGTAAATAAAAAACAAAACAAAACAAAACAAACAAACAACAACATCGTTTACAATTCTTTGACGCCTGGATGTAGCCTTCATTAGTGGAATTATGACAGGGAAAAGTTTTCGTCCTGGTTAAAGAAAACGAAAAAACAAATTCAGCTTCCCGATAAGAGACAATATTAAAATATCATTAGCTTTTTTTCTCCTATTCGAGCTTAATATGACAGAAATTTATGAAGATATTCAATGAAAATGATTGCAATTTGTCAGTTGATTATTCATATTTATTTATGTTTTCGATAATAATAAATGTTTAGATCGATGTCTCTTGCATCTCTTTATGTTTATGTTTACTGTACAGATATATAATACCACTGATACATTTTTATTACATAAACACAATATCACTTACAATGATATGCAGATTTCTTCTAGTTTGCTACGTTGCCATCATTTTTATGACATAATTTTGTTAAGCATCACCCAAATGAGACGTAATATTGAGTAGCAACCTAACAGACAATCTCGCAATCAATTGAAAGAATATCTTTGATCCTATTTATTACAAATATGAATATTTATTGTTGATTTCTCATATTGCTACAAAGATATAACCAGTGAATAATAATAGTCCATTGATTAGACTCTAGTGTTTTACGGGTGTTTTTTAATAAATAAATAAATAAATAAATAGACATAATATAATGTCTAAAAGTTGATGGATACCACCTCTCGATCCCCTTGGAAAATGAGAGTAAGAGAAAACATATTCTTAAGAATATGATCCTGGAAAAGTACAGGACAAGTTTTTATGCTTGCAAAAGTTTAGGACAAGTTATTACATCTGGTAACGTACAGAACGAGAATTTTTCTTCTTAAAACATTGCAGCTAAGGATAAAATTTCAAATAAAATAATTAGATTTAGAAAATATTAGCATTTATTAAAACTAAAAATTTATTAATTCTTTTTTGTTATTACTTGTTAATTCTATTAAAAATATAAAAATAACTCAAAATATTTTTTTTCACTATTAAAAAAATCATTTTGTCAATTATTAATTGATAATTAGATATTTGAAAATAGGTTATAAAAATAATAGTAGTACATAGTAAATTAGCAAAATAAATAGAATAATACAAAAATTAGTTACATATTACAGTAAAATTTACCTATAACAAGTTCACAGTAAAATTTGCTTGAGTTATTGCCTAAGTTATTGCCAATTCTTGACCCAATGCCTATTTTTTACATAATGAATTTGCCTACTTTAGCTATATTGGCACTTCAGGCTCTGATTTTTAAAGTATTCTAGTGTGTCAATATTTTGACAAAATGATCGTATCTATTTTAATTATAATGTTACTTTGTAAATTAAAATCAAATCATTTTTAATATTCAAATTTTATCGTTAAATGCAATATTTTAAGTAAAACTTTTCTTGTTCTGTACTTTACCAGGTGTAATAACTTGTCATGAACTTTTCCAGGATTATAATCTTAAAAATATTATTTCACTTTCTCGCATTTTCCATGCCATCCATTTTTCCAGGCTATGCTATTATGCTAATTAATAATGTGTCAATTTAAGATTTGACCTTATTGAAAATTGAATAATAAATTTAATAAATTTCTAATTAATATTTTAATTTTTATCATTTTTATGATATAATTGCATTAATTAATACAGATGGCGTAATTAAACTAATTGCAAATTATCGGTGTTGTTGATAATGTTTTCTTTACCTCAATGATGCCAGTGACATATATTAAAAGTCCCGTTATAGAACTATATTTATAAAAACGTATAGAACTATGTTATCACTCTTAACTTTGAGAAGCAAACACTCATAACTTTTTTCTTTTAAAACTTCATTGTATGTGATTGATACCATGAAATTCCTCGAATTGAGCCCTATTATCTAAGCTTGATTAAAATATAGTTTGTTTTTAAAATAAAAAAGTTAATTATACTTATATTTTTTCGTGATATTTTATATCACAACTATTTTGATACACATTTTCATGAGACCAAAACTGTGAAATTCCTCATGCTTTCTTCTATCATTGAAGCTAAGATAAATATATTTTGCTTTTAAATGAATCATTATTTAGATCTGAACTTGATTGGATGCGTTACTTACCCTCCTATAACGTTACTACAAATTTTGATGTGAACATTTTTCTACTGGACCAAATCTCAATTTTCTATACCAAAATGTAGCTAGTCCTCTTCTAAAATGTTAACAGTTTTCAATTTGGTTTAGAACCGAATTAACGACAAAGTCTGAAAGATGCTGCGTGCGAGTAAATTGCGGCCTTCGGAATATTATTCAACTACTACCATAGTTGAATAATATATATATATATATATATATATAAAATCAAAAATAAGGGCGAAAAATTGGATATTAATTTAATAATACCATCAATTTAACACCAAGTGGCTTAGCGCATAAAAACCAGGGATACAATAAAAATTTATTCACAAATATAAGAGAGTGACCACTATATGGTCGACTCTTGCGCTAAAAATAGATCCGCTATGGTATTAGCCACTAAAAAATTGTTTCCAAGGAGAATCAGTACAACATTTAACGTAAACGAGCAGGGCAAGTGAAAAATAACAAAAATATAGATTAACTCTGGACAATTGTTTCGCTCTTAATGTATTATGCAATTTTACTTACACAACATCCATAGGTCATCAGCAGAATTTGTCTTAAATACAATTGATTAAATCGCAGGCTGAATTTTAACATAACGTCAAACACACGTGTGGTTTATATATATATATACATATATGTGTGTGTGTGTGTATGCGTGTGTGTGTACGTGTGTGTCTGTGTCTGTGTGTGTACAATTATTATTAACAGTGAGTTCGAAGTTTCGGCCAATTAAGCCATGTCAGATTGCAATGCATTGAAGTTAATCTTGGTTTCTATATGCGCTCTATCGAGTCAAAGTCATCCTTAGGTAAGTGGGTTTGGGTGGTATAGTAATTAGATTTTTGGATGGGCTGTTGTGGTGAATTTTTAATGATTAAATTGAGGATTACGTTATTATTTAGAATTTATTCATGTATCTAGAACTTTATAAGCACGTGTGGATATTTAGATGTATCTCTTATGGTACGTTCAAACTGGATGTGTCAATAGTTTCAGTTATTTTTGATTTTATTGGATCTAATTGTTTGCTTTGACAATATAAAGGTCAAAGCTTCAAATTTTAATCCAGTATTTACATTTTCAGAGCAAAGAATTAAACCCAATAAAACAAAAAGTAGCTAAAATAACTGGTATATTCTACATCTACCTATAAAAAGGGAAACTCCTAAATATTCACACGTACTTACAAAGTTCTACATGAATGAAAGAATTCTAAACAATAACGTAAGCCCATATCTAATCACTAAAAATTTACCCCAAACATCTCTCCATAATAATCTACCGTAAAACCTAATTACCACGCCACTCAAAGACTAATGATTTTAAAATCAACAGAGACTATATAAAGCCAAGATTAACTTGATACATCAAAGTCCGACGATGGACTGACTGGTCGAAGCTTCATAGTTACAGTCAATAAATTTGTACTCTACAAAAGTATAGAGTAGCCATGAGATTAGCATCAAATTATAACTGAACAGAAAAATACGCACACACAGAGGCATACACACATACACACAATTCCAGGCTGGGATCTTTTATCATTGAGGATTACTCTTCTAGGTATGTTTTGTCTGGACCTGTTTAGTTTTATATTCTCAGTTAACCTTCATAGCTGAAGGCCTTTCCCCTATCCGTAATCTGGGGACCCAGTGGATGGAAGTTTTCTCTCCACAATAACCACAACAGACCTGGACTTTGCAGATGATATAACACTCATCTCTGATGAAATAGATCAACCACAACAGCTGCTCAGAAGACTAGGAATATCAGCTGCCAAAATTGGACTGTACACAGATGCCAAGAAAACCGAATACATGTCTTTCAACCAATCAAGTGATGCTGAGCTGTTTGCTTTGACCGGTTCCAAACTGAATGTTGTTGAAAACTTCAAGTTAGGTGAGCAGTTAGCAAACAGGCATCAAGATCAGGAAGACAGAAGCATGTACAGCCTGTCACAAATTAAAGACGATCTGAAACTCCAAATTGCCCAAGTTAATCAATATCAAGCTGTTCATTGCAACAGTCGAATCAGTGCTATTATATGGTAGTGAAACAAAAGTAGGATGATACTCTTGATGTTATTGAAGAGACATGCATACACGATATTTTTCAGCTGCACTTTGAGCATATCTTTAATCGCTGCAAGCGCCTTCTATCCAGCACATGGCTCCAGCGTTCATATCTCGGCATACATTTGCTGTTCTCAATACATGTACTTCTTCTCTTCCTAAAGAAGTTATTACACAAGCTCGATTGCTATTATACAAGTATACAAATGGCCTAAATGTGAAATGGAAGCAACACATGACAAACGAATGCCTTTATGGAAACTGACAACTTTATGGAGACTGAAAACTGACAACTGCACGGGTCTACCTGTTGTCTGTAAACCATGTGACATACACGTTCCAGCAGAACTTGCAGTTTGAGCATGCCATGATTTCACAGTTAATTACTTAATTTCAGATGTTCCCTTGCAATGATAATGATAATTCTAGTTTGGATATTTTCGCTGTATCACAAACGGTTCCTCTATATCATAAGCAGTACTTGGCTCAAGGGCAAAAGTAGGATGATACTCTTGGTGTTATTGAAGAGACATGCATACACGATATTTTTCAGCTGCACTTTGAGCATATCTTTAATCGCTGCAAGCGCCTTCTATCCTGCACATGGCTCCAGCGTTCATATCTCGGCATACATATGCTGTTCTCAATACATGTACTTCTTCTCTTCCTAAATTTTATCCTTCCCCGCCACTAGTCGGCTTTGTGCTACGTTCTGGAGTCACATCTATTTCATTTTCATTCGATTGACGCATAGTGCAGAACTTTCAATGCGTAACTTTATAGGTGATAACAACAGAGCTTTATCGCTCGCACATCCTGCGTTCGCCTTTTGTATTGTGCTTTAACTCCTCGCATCTCCCGAGACGTCAGTACAGCAGTCCATTCAGCTTGTTGCAATCAAAGGCCTTTTGTAAGGAATAAAGGCCAGTGTAAAGAGAAAGATTCTATTCTTTCACTGGTTCTAGGAGCTGTGTTAGAGTCAATATGTGGTCCATCGTGCGATAATTTCTGTAAAATTACCTGTTTCATCGGCTGTTAGTCATCGAGAGTTTCTATAGTTTGATTACTATGACCTTCGTGAACAGCTTGTAGAGGTGGTAGAGGTAGCACGAGAGAGATGCAGAATTATTAAGTGTAGGTTTGCATTAAGTTCATCAATGTATATCATTGCATGAAAAGCCATCCCATTGAGTTTGTAAATATTCCTTTCAGAATGACCTGGAGTCCCGGTGGGAAGAATCTAAATGCAAATAAGAAGCGTGGCAATAAAGAAGCTTGATTGAATGAGCTTACGAATGAATAGTGTACAAGACTAAAATATATAACATCACAAATGCAACTTATTTGGCAGTTGTTGCAAAACAACCGAACAGTAATTCATATGAGTGAGACATGATAGTCGACTATTGGTAGAGGAAGCTTACATACTACAAATAGACTCGAATCAAACTGTTTAGTAAAAAAAAATACATGGACGATGAAGTCGATGTAATAAAAAAATTACACAGTCATATACTATTTATAATGTATACCTAAGTTGTTTTAATACTTTGAAACGAATAATATGAGAAGTATTTCTGAATTAGTGAGAATATTGGAGGTGTTAGTGCTGTGAGTAAAGGGAGAGTGACAAATGAATGACAGCAGACTTCAGAAAATTTGGAAGTCAGATCTATTTCATTCAATTATAATGTTTTTATAGTACTGACTCTAGTAGCAACATTTAGAATACTAGACTGGACACTTTAGTAGGTCCACAGTTTAAACATAGAATCTAGGAATGCATTTACCTTATATGGTAGCTTTCATATCAACAGTGACGAGAACATGACTTGTTGGACAGAAATGTCTCTCAATGAATCGAAAAAAAAATGGAACATAATATGTATTCTCAGTAGTGAAAATAATAACATCCTGAGAGTAGTTGAAGAACTCTTGCATAGGTACTCTGTGTATACAGCAGTTTCATGCGACTCAGAATTAGGTGGATTGACTTAATTGACGAGAAACTTGGAGGAGAAATACTTACTATAGTAGAAAGAGAAGAGGATCTGCAAAACCATGTTGTGATAGAAAATGTCGATTGTACCATATCAAAGTGGAAATTATCAAACATACTTTTATCGGCTGCCTCAGAATGTGCGAAAGTACTGTGTAGCATTTTTGCCAAAACTGCTTACAATGCTATTCGTAGCAAATGTCCTGAAATCATTCCCCTGAAAAACCACAACCATAATGTATTATGGATCACTGAACAACAGTAAGGCATTGCTGCAGAAGTTAGATACCAAGTAGAGGCGGATGCACAATCTAAAACTTCGGAGAAATGAAATATCTATGCTGAATTTTACAGTTATTTTATTATCGCTCTAAATTTTCACTACCACATCTGTGAGCTACCAAAGATGGTATAAGTATTCTAAGATGGTGTAACTATTCTTCCAAATTCCCTTGCTGTTTACAGGTGAATCATGATTTATTTCGATTCTATATTTACTTATGTCAGCTATATGAAATGATTAAAGATTTACTGGCATAAAGTCTACCCAAACTGAAATCATATTACGTCAAACAGCCTCGCGACATAAATTTTTCTTTGCTTGAAAATAGTGGTCACAGACGGCGATTGTTATTCCTTGTCACAGACAGCAATTGTGATTCCAACTCCATCGATATTCATTGATTTTCTGAAGACACCTCGAATCAGACAAAAGCTGCTTGAGAAGAGAGCGATAATGATATAAATACATCTCCGACATTATCGACACAACCACCATCACCATGATAATCACAGAGCTCTCAAATATCTCGATATGAAATTGATCTTAAAGCGCTGACTGTAAAGCTACACAGTTTAAAAACTATTTCAAACCAAAGTGCGAAATAATCCTTTCGCATTTCCCTAAACTATCATTACAACTACATTTTGACGAGTGGTGAAAAAAGAAAAAAAAACAAATAAAAACAGCCACTCCCATAGTAAAATTTTTGGTCGATGGAGCTAGAAATTATATAAGAAAATAAAGATGGAGCAGGAGATTATACTCTTTACTCTTTTCTCTTTTACTTGTTTCAGTCATTTGACTGCGGCCATGCTGGAGCACCGCCTGGGACTTATTCTTTGTAAGCCCAGTACTTATTCTATCGGTCTCTTTTGCCGAACCGCTAAGTGACGGGGGCATAAACACACCAGCATCGCTTGTCAAGCAATGCTAGAGGGACAAACACAGACACACAAACATATACACACATACATATATATATATATATACATATATACGACAGGCGTCTTTCAGTTTCCGTCTACCAAATCCACTCACAAGGCTTTGGTCGGCCCGAGGCTATAGCAGAAGACACTTGCCCAAGATGCCACGCAGTGGGACTGAACCCGGAACCATGTGGTTGGTTAGCAAGCTACTTACCACACAGCCACTCCTGCGCCTATATTATATATGAAAATATATATTGATTTCAAAGTTTAGCACAAGGCCAGCAATTTCGGTGGAGGGGGCAAGTAGATGATATCGATCCCAGTGTTCAACTGGTGCTTATTTTATCGATACCGAAAAGATGAAAGGCAGAGTCGGACTCGTCGGAATACGAACTCAGACCATAAGGATGGATGAAATGCTGCAACACAATTTTCCCGGCGTGCTAACAATTTTGCCAGTTCGCCGCCTTTGTGAAAATAAATAGTAACACATTCTGGATAGTAACTACGTCCTTGTATGTAACTGCTAGCACCCTAAAAAAACACGAAGGAGATAACTGCAATGCATAGGGTACTGAAACACTAATCTGATGAAACAACCCAAGGAAATAACAAAACTAGAACACATTTACAAGTATTGCCAAATTGCAGTGCAACCATAAAGTGTAAAGACAGGATCACATCACACCAACGATTGAAATATTACGAAATTCTACGTTTTGTGTAAAAAACAAACTTCGTAATTTAAAAAAAAAGAAACATAACCAGAAGATGAAGGAAAACGATAAAAGGCCTTAAACCATTTTCATCTAAGATCTGTTATGGGTAAAATTATTTCAACCAGAATGCATCATAGGCAAAGTACAACCAAGAAAGAATACTTCATCAACTATAATAAAATTTACACAATGAATTTGAAACTTTCATGAAAAGTGTGGAGAAGATTATGTTTATAGTAAGACATCAGGCAAAGCCCAATAAATGGAACGGATTACAAGATGTTGGTGGTATTCTAGAAGTCACTAATATACATAAAAGAGCTATGTGAGGCATATAAATCTAGCTTGTTAGAGCACGTGCAAATCTGGTCCAAAATTGCTATCAGGATGATTGGCCCTGATGTTTTAAATCGATTAAAAAAAAAAATATATATATTAAGAAGGATGGCTACCCGTGCTACTGTTTATTTTAGCACTAAATCTGGTTTTTAACATTCCACTAGTTTTGTCTTAGGTTAATTTTTAGGACAACGTAAAGATTTATTTTGGAAATGCAATGAGAAAAAGTAAGTAGTAACAGTTGGTAGTACCAACTGTTACTTTTCAGTAGAACTACTACTTGTATCTCGCATAGAGATTTTAGAACTAGCTACGTTGCTGTTTATATATGTATATATATATATATATATATATATATATATATATGTGTGTGTGTGTGGTGTGTGTGTGTGTGTGTGTGTGTATCAGAATGTTTCATGTTAATCTTTAAGATCATAGGCTCATTGTAAACAGTGATTGTAGTCACGTTTTGGTCGAATGAAGCTTATACGTTTAGCCGTGATGATTTTGTCTATTCACTGATATTTATATTTGTTTTTCAAAATAGACGATGATCTTCCTCAAAAGTTTCGCCAATTTATTTTAGAATTAAATTTAAAGTTGTTCACAGCTTGGGTAATCTTTCATTTCCGGTTGTTTTTAATTCTACAATTGTATTTAAGCGTACATATTGAGCGGTGTTTATCTTTTTCGTAAACTGTTTTGAAACGTTACTTCACATTTCTTTGTGTGTATTGTTACAGCGCCGTGTGTACATAAATATGTTGATATATATGTCTCGTCTATATAGATATGTTTGAATATTGTTTAAATGTTTAATGTAGAAATATTGCATGCAATCTTACCGCACTCTGTAACTCAACTTTTCCAATATTTCGTATGTTGCCTTTATATGAGCAGTAATTACACATGTCCGAGTATCGGACTAACCATAATGGTCTCGAAGATGTATGTATATATGTATGTATATGATTTTACGTATAGCTTGCGTTGCGAATAATTCCCTTCAACAACTGTTGATAATAGAGAGGAAAACATTTTCGGTATCTACTTACAATGATCTTCCTCCAGCGGTGTGGAGCAGTATTGACTGCAGCAGGGAATTTTCCATGTTTCTTTGGTCCAAAACATAGCCGTTGTATTTGCCTTTCTGCCACTCGGGTAGGCCTATTATCAGACCTGGGGTGTTTTTCACCAGTTCCTTGATTATTTTCAGATATTTGAAGAAATCCTTGTCTTTTCTCTCTTATACATCTGGCACAAATATAACAAACGAACAAATAAATAAACAAGAAAAAAACCAAGTAAATAAACAAGGAACAAACAAACTAACCAACTTATGCATGTAATATAATTTAAGTTTTAGAGACTTCGAATTTTCCGCGAGTATATGACTTATCGTCACTTGCCTCGAGTCCTCTATGCAAAGTCAAAGGATGCAGGAGAACTGTTCGGATGCAAGAGCTCTGTTCAGCAAATCTATGATATTGAGCAGAATATTTGCTGTAGCCCATCTTTTACACCATGACAAAATATTTACATGATAACACTTCCAATCAGTTAAGATCAGAAGCCACGAGAGCCACTGCCTGGTACTGCATCAGGGCATTTATTATCATCATCATCATCATCATCATCATCATCATCATCATTATCATTATTATTTTTATTATTATTATTATTCAGTAGTTTTATTTTTATAGCGTGCTTTCACTTCACTACCGAGCGCAGCTCTGTGTGCCTTGGGTATGTGCTGTGATTTGTTGTGATGCTCTGATGGTTATTGTATGGAAAGTGTTCTGCGTAGGATGTGTGCAGTGCCTAGTAGTGCAATTTTCTGTATGTTATATGTGTTTGTAAGTCCTGGTGTTTTTGTTATGTATTTGTCTGAATATTTTTTTATCATGCCTAATGCACCTACTATGATAGGAATTGTTTCTGTTTTCAGGTTCCACATTCTAGTTATCTCTATTTCCAGGTCTTTGTATTTTGAGAGTTTCTCCATTTCTTTTAGAGACACGTTGTCATCTGCCGGTATTGATACATCAATTAGAAAGCATTTTTTTTCTTCATGATCTCTGACAACTATATCTGGTCTGTTGGCCTTAATTTCTCTATCTGTGTGTATCGGCATATCCCAGAGTATGGTTGCTTTCTCGTTTTCTGTGACCTTTTCTGGTGTGTGCCTATACCATCTTTTTTCTGTTGTTATTCCATAATGTTGGCATAGCTTCCAATGTATGTAGGTTCCAACTCTGTCATGTCTGTGAATATATTCCTTCTTAGCCAGGACCGGGCAGCTAGAGATAATATGATTTATTGTTTCTTGTCCATCTCCACATATTCTGCAGTTACTTGTAATATTTCTTTTCATTACATGTTTTTGGTAATTTCTGGTGGGGAGGCTTTGGTCTTGTGCTGCAATTAAAAAATCCCTCTGTTTCTGCTTTGAGTCCTGAGCTTCTCAACCATTGCTGGGATTTTTCTTTGTCTATTTCTTTTGCGTTTAGTTTAGTGCAGTATTTACCATGAAGGGGCTTTTCTTGCCATCGTTTTATCATGGCTCGTTGCTGTTCTATTTTTAGTTTGGATTTCATTTGTTTTATAGCTTTTGTTGTTTCTTCATCATCTTCTTCTTCTTCTTTGTGTTTATTAGGTGGTATGATTTCTTGTTTGTATTTGTCAGCTTCCTTAAATACTGAGAACAGTTTTTTGTTTTGCTCGTGTTTTGCTGCTATCTGGATCAGTTTTCCTTCCTTCTGAAGTAGGTATTTTTGCAGTCCTATGGTGGTTATTTTATAGTAGTTTTCCAGCTGTATAAGGCCTCTACCACCTTCTATACGTTGTATATATAGTCTTTCTGTCAGATTTTGGGTGATGCATCCTAGATCCTGTCATTATTTTTCTTGTTTTCCTATCTATGTTGGTCAGTTCATTTAGTGTCCAGTTAAGGATATTGTAGCTGTAACTTATAACTGGGACAGCTAAAGTGTTAATACCTATTATCTTGTTTTTAGCATTGAGCTCTGTTTTTAGTATTGATCTAACTCGTCTATAATATTCTTTTTTTATTTTCTCTTTCATTTGTGTGTGTTGTGTCTTATCTAGTTCATGGATTCCTAAGTATTTGTAAGTTTGGCTTTGGTCTAATTCTTTTATTTCATTGGTTTTATCTAGTGTGATGTTGTTACTCTTAACTAGTTTTCCTCTTTTCAGAGTTACTTTGGCGCATTTTTCTAATCCAAATTTCATATCTATTTCTTTGGTAAATCCATGAACTGTCTTTAATAGTGTTTCCAGCTGTTTGTCATTTGCAGCGTATAGTTTTAGGTCATCCATATATAAAAGGTGGCTGGTCGTTTTGCCGTAACATTTATATCCGCATCCAGTTCTATTTAGCATATCAGATAGAGGTGACAGTGCCAAGCAGAAAAGGAGTGGAGAGAGCGTGTCTCCCTGGAATATTCCTCTTCTAATGGGGATAGCTTTGGTTTTCATGAGTCCCTCTTTTGTTTGGAGCTGTGGCACTGTTTGCCATTTATTCATAGAGTGCCCTATGAATTTTATAATTGTTGGTGCTACTTTGTTAATGGCTAGTGTTTCGTTATTATTATTTTTATTATTATTATTATTATTATTATTATTATTACTATTATTATTATTATTATTATTATCATTATCATTATTATTATTATTATTATTATTATTATTATTATTATTATTATTATTATTATTATTATTATTATTATTATTATTGTTATTATCGTTTGCTTCAGGATGCAGAGCCATTCAGAAGTAATATGTTGTTCTTGTTTTCTCCATATCTTACCCCAGAAAAATCGACTTTCATCAGCATCCGGGACTAATCTTTCACGTTTTTTTATCTTCATTAATCGCTTGGTAAACTCTGTTTTGGTGGGTTCTAAACAATTTATTTTGTTGGTATTGCTTAATCCATTGTTCAAACCTGAAATTCTTCAGTCTAAATCACACTTTCACTGACTAATTCAAACAGTATGCTAGTTTTTCTCGTTAGATTCAGAATAACTTCTAACGCTTCTCCCGTCTTACTTAAGCTTAAATTCCTAAAATTTAAAATTTAAGCCTTACCTCTGTCTTTTTACCACCACATTCTATATGTCTTTCTGTCTACCTCACTCTACCACTTTCTTCACTGCTTTTGAAAATTACTTGTTGATATCGTTAAATTCTTCAGTCAAAATCACACTTTTACAGACCAATTCAAGCAGTAAGCTAGGTTTTCTCGATAGATACAGATTAACTTTAAACGTTTCTCCTTCCTTGCTTAAAGCTTAAATTCTCAATTTTAGGAATAAATTTACAATATCAACAAGTAATCTTCAAATGTAGTGGGTGGTAAAGAGGGAGAGAGAGAGAGAGAGAGAGAGAGAGAGAGAGAGAGAGAGAGAGAGAGAGAGAGAGAGAGAGAGAGAGAGAGAGAGAGAGGAAATAGATGTTCTTTCAACAATAGATTCAGCATTGCAGTAATCAGCGTGTTCCAAATAGCTAACTTTCATATGACTGAATGTAAATTTTAGGAATTTAAGCTTTAAGCAAGCAAGGAGAAGCATTTTAAGTTAATTTGAAAATAACGAGAAAAACTAGGTTACTGTTTGAAATGGCTTGTGAATGTGTGATTTCGATTGAATAATTTTACGATGTCAACATCTAATTTTCAAATGTAGTGAAGAAAGTGTGTGAGAGAGAGAGAGAGAGAGAGAGAGAGAGAGAGAGAGAGAGAGAGAGAGAGAGAGAGAGAGAGAGAGATAGATAGATAGATAGATAGATAGATAGATAGATAGATAGATAGAGAGAGAGAGAGAGAGTGTGTATGTGTGTGTGTGGTGGTAAAAAGACAGGAGGTGACTCATCATTGAGGCAGTGAAGTGACAGAAATATTAGAGCATCGGACATAATACTTGCAGATTTTCTTCTGTTCCTGTACATTCTTATTTTAAATCCCGTCGAAATCAACTAATCCCTGGTCGATAAATTAAGAGTCCATTCAATTACATCAACACTGGTAATTTCTGGTTTTGTACTTATATTAGAACTAATTGTTATTATTTTAGTGCCCTTATATTTTACGAAACGCTTCAATGCGGAACTTAGTGCATGAGTCTGTGGTATTTTGTTTTTTGTTTTGTTTGGTATTCATGCACTTTATATATGTGTGTAATATCTGTTAGCATTATTTCTTTATATGATGTATATGTAAGTCTAAATGTATTAATTATATATTCATCTATATATTTTATCAGTTTCAGTGCTCAAGAATTATTTCTATTTGAAATCTTCAGACATTCTGTTGGGTTGTCCGGAAAGTTCGTGTCGATTTATAGTAGCTTACCTTTCGACTTATTTTAGAACATGGTTGAGTTCATAAAATAGGATTTGACTACACCTCCATTTAGAGCACAGTTTAAGCTATCTTTTCATGGAAGAAGGTTTATGTTTCTATAATCTGTGTTAATTCTGCAACACTTTAAAATGGAAGATAAGAAAGTTCCTTTTCTGCACTTGATACTTTTCTTTTTCCGTAAAGGGAAAAATGCTTCACAAGCAACCAAAGTAATATGCGCAGTTTACGGTGATGTTTCTTTATCCGAAAGAACTGTACGGAAGTGGATCGCAAGGGTCCGAGCTGGAGATTGTAACCTTATTGATAAAAAGCGATTAAGAAGCCCATCCACTACAGATGATGACCAAATCAAGTCATTAATTGAGAATAACCCACAGTGCACAACCCGGGAATTGGCAGAAAGCCTCAACCTATTAAAATCCGTCGTTCATGAGCACCTGGTAAAGCTTGGGTACACAAATCGCTACGATGTTTGGGTACCACATGAGTTGAGTGAGAAGAACCTTTTGGATCGCATTTCCACCTGTGATTCGCTTTATAAACGGAATGAAAACGCGCCTTTTTTTAAAGCAAATTGTGACAGGTGATGAGAAATGGATTATCTACCGAAATATTCAGAGAAAGCGATCCTGGAATAAGTGACATGAACCATCCTTAGCCACCTCAAAAGCGAGTCTTCACCCTAAGAAAGTCTTGCTTTGTGTCTGATGGGATTGGAGAGGAATTCTGTACTATGAGCTTCTCCCAAGTAACCAGACAATTAATTCTGAGAAATACTGCACACAACTGGACGAGTTAAAAGCAGCAATTCAAGAGAAACGACCAGAATTGGCCAACAGCAAGGGTGTTGTTTTCCAACAAGATAATGCATGACCGCACGTTTCTTTAGGAATCAGACAAAAATTGCTGCAGCTCGGCTGGGATGTGTTACACCACCCTCCATATACACCAGATATTGCTCCTTCGGATTTCCACTTATTCAGGTCTCTGTAGAATAGTCTTAATGGTAAAAATTTCAATTCTTTGGATGACGTAAAAAGATACATTGATGAATTCTTTGCCATGAAACCACCTCAATTTCTTCTTAATCCACTTGTTTCTTAATCCATTTCCACTCTATTCAGATTATTTCAAACATTACGTATTTTACCCCATTCTAGTTTAACATATTCATCAATATGCTAATACCAATCGAATATGTAGTTGAAAAAAATTGATTTGGAACAGGTATTTTTAATATCAAGATGTGGGCATTTTGCCTTTTGTTAATTACCTCCGCCAAGAAAGGAGGTTATGTTTTCATCGGCGTTGGTTTGTCCATCTGTCCGTCTGCGTGCAAAATAACAAAAAAAGTTGTGAACAGTATTTGATGAAACTTGCAGGGAATTTTTATGGATTCTTGTAGGATTTCTCATTTATTATATTTACTTTACATGAAGTATTACATTGAAAACACGTTCATCGTTTCTACGTAAGCTATGGTGGCGTTGCTAGTGGCGTTGCTGTTTCCAAAGTTTTATTTTCGTTTCTCTATTAGTAATTTTACTCGGGTATATATGGACTCTTGAGGGAAGATTGATACTATACTGACCACAGAGGGATGTAAAGTAGGTATGTAGGTTTAGTTTCGTAAGTAGACAGATACCTCTTTTATCATTGCCAAGGAATCATCTTACTATCGTCCTTGGTGATTTCAACGTGGATCTCCTTCATTTCTCTAACAATGAGATCTTGACAACTATGAACCAGTTTGGGCTCGACCAACTAGTCCCAAAAACCCACCACCGACTATGGAAGCCTGCTAGATCCTGTTTACGTGAACCAGAATCGGCGTCCACAAGTAACTGTAACCGACTGTTACTTTTCCGACCATGCTGTTGTGTATGTATCACTCAAGCTTTAGGTAATTGTTGTTTCATTGTATTATAACTGCTTCGGATGATTCCTGTTTTTAAATTAAAAAAAAAAAATCATATGACTGTTATTTTTATATGACTGTTATTTTTTATAAACTCCGCCAAAGAGGTTATGTTTTTGCTGACATTGGTTTGGGAAATTGGGTGATTTTCAGCATGCGTGTATATGGGTGGAAATGAGCTGTTTGGCGGAGGTCCGCGCTTTCTCAGTGCTTTCCCAGTACTTTTCTAGAAGTTTCTATCTGCTGAATTGTTTACCATTTTACTCACTACTTACAATTTATATTTCTGTGTGTATTCTTTATCTAAGGTTTTTACTGTTCAGTTTTCCGCAAATATACTATGGTTTGAATTTGTGGGGTTATATTTTTTTATTTACTTATTTGCCGCGTTAGGTATATATGTATTCAACTTTAATCTTTTAAGTTTTTAATTCCATTGTTTGTGTTTTAGTTATGTATTCTTTATTTCATATGTTCAATTTCTATATATGATATCTTCTTTCATTTGAGAAATGTTTCATCTTTAATTAACAAATCTTTTGAGACGCAGTTACTTTTTACATCAGGATAATATTCTCTCCTAATTTTATTCGAAAATATAGGAATTTCGTTATTTATGTACAGTTTATCTGAGCATTTATTTAGATTATTTGTTTCTGGTGATGTGAGATATGAAGATTTTATGTTATATGTTTGATACGTTTATATTTCTAGCATTCAGACTATGTATTCCCTTTGTAACCTTGGATTGAATGATATGGCTTCCGTTTACATTGTTCGCTTTTGTCTTTTATGAGATGGGGGCTGAATCAATTTGGTACTGAATTAAATTGTGGAGTATTGGTAATCGATCGCCGACTAATATGAAAATTTACAACTTAATTTGCTGTTAAATTTATGAAATAAAATATTATAAAATTTCACAAATAGTTAATGAACTTCTTATAGACTTATCTATCAATATTTTCTTTATTTCTTTTTCTGTGTTTGTTAAATATTTCATCGATGCCGGTAGTGATTTTTCGAAGCACTGAAAACAAACAAACAAACAAAAAATACACATACTTACTCACACAAAGGTTGCAGAACACAAAACAACGAAAACAGGTGAAAAGCAACAATTTCTTCTAAGCGGCCGTGGAATCTCAACTCAAGAGAATAACAAAGAAAAGGAAGAAGTTGAACATGACCTGAAATTCATCATTCTCTGAAAATCAGACATCCAATTAATAGACAATATAACGTATCTGCCATGGCGCGGTCTCCCAGAAATAAAATTGACGCATAAACGGTTATGTCCAGACTATAAATCCTGTGCAAAAGGTACGTTGCTTGTAAAATTAAAATTAGGACTTTCTATCGTACTTAAAGAATGGAACCCTCAATGTGTTAGACCTTCAACATGAAATACCTAAAATACATGGTGCATTCGGTTGAATTCGAACACAGATTGAACGAACACAGTGATTGAATGAACAGGGTCGTAGAGTACTCATCTCAGCTTAATTACTAATATTTCATGCTTTATTTTAAAAATTATACCTTGTACTTTTTAAATTATTTAAGTTTTTTTCCGTTCAAATATGTGCGCTTGTATGCATACATATGAGTATAGAGTCAAGAGATGAGATCCAAAGATGCTCAATACAAAATGCTTGGCAACGCTCAAATGATTTGATCTTACAATCCGAAATCTTTACCGATGACTAATTCTGTGGGGTAGAGAGTGGCCATAAGAGAAATCTAGGCGAGCGAATATGGAGATAATTATGCAAAATAAACAAATGAAACAACTTAGGCTAGATATACAAAATATGCATAGAAATATACATGTAAATAGAGACTGAAGACTGAAAATATTCAGACAATGAATATTCATGTATATATAGATATTTATATATTAACAGGGCAAACTTAAACACAATATAAAGACACAGAAAATTAAGGGAATAAAGTATGGTATTACAGGTCCAACAGCTGTTTCTGGGGTCTCGGAATTACTTCATAATGTTGGCAGATACTATTCGCAAAAAGCCAAGGATATGCAATCAGTAGTGGAAACACATAAATATTAGATAGATCCAGCCTACGTCTTCAGGGTGGAGAGATATGTATATTGCATTTCAAATTGTAATGCATGGAAATTTAAAGGTAGAATGGGTGAAAAGGAAGGCCAATAGACGTAAGTGGAGACATGAAGTAGGTGGCTGTAGGAAGTATTTTGGACTTATGCATGCTCAAAATAATTGCGCTTATATTTATAAATCGCATCTTTATGAAAGTTACCATGAAATACCTAATCATTAAAACGGTCTACACGTTACATTCTGAAAGTCAATGCAACATTTCTCATTTCTATAAATAGATATTTACTCAGTTTCAGCAATGCAAGGAATTAAGTTGTTATCCTTTTCTAAATCACTTGCAACCGTATCGAATTCAATAGCCTGCTTTTCTACGCTAGACACAGCTAGGGTTAAAGATCACCTCTGGAATTCAACAAAGTACTATTTTTTTTAAGCGAAACTTCTATGTGTTTGTAGTAACAAAACGAATCACTACACTAATATCTAGAGGAGTTCGGATAGCAAAAATCAAGTATTGGGATTTTGGTTTTAATGCTGTGCGGGAAAGGTAATAAATGAGATTGTTAATCAACTGGAGAGGAAGTAGTAGTACTGCAAATATGTCAGCCTAAACGTTATGTCTTTCTCTCTCAGACGCATACGAACATACGTAGCTAGATACAAGCATAGATGCATCCATACTTACATATAAACTTACCTGTATACATACATTTCTACATTCATGTGAAAAAGACACATAAATAAATCATCTGTTAGGTTTTGAAATTTAGCTCACCATTGATATGGATAAGAGTAGGATTTCTGAAAACTGCACAACATAACCATTATGATGATCACTGGGCATGCTACAATTACTTTTAATAATTCTTGAATACTTTCTAAGGTGTCTGGAAACTGCTAGAATATTGAGTATTGGTTAAAGAGTCAGTAATTCGTATCATATTGAATCTGCGAAGGTCGTTTTAGAAATGAATTCAATCTACTTCGAATAAAATATCACGTAAACAAATTATCTAACCACAGTGAAAATCCTGTAAATATTGCCAATGTAACGATCTCTCAAATCTCATTTACTGTATGTACACAAATTTTTTTCGATATTAAAATATTTCATGTATGCACTTAGATTCAAAGCATAAAAATGTTACAGGTCAGTTGCATCTCACAAAAAATATGGTATAAAGCAGAAACATCTCATAAAAAATGATATAGTTCAACTATTTAACTGGTTTTATAACGTTGAACATAATTAGATATGTTATGATCAATAGTGTCACATTAAAGGCAAATAACTCATAGAGAATATTTCCAAGAAGTCCGCTTTAGTAATCGAGATTTTATAATCATGAACTATATTGGCAACACCATCTTTGAGTCTTTACATGATCTGAACATATGTTTGCTCTTCGAAGGAAGGGGTGCCTGTGCATTATATGTACGAAGAAATACAATTAAAAACATCGATATTGACTGTGAACAGAAAGAAAATAAATGATATCTCTAAAATATTATAAGATTGCATATTTGCAATAACCTTAACACACACGCTACTTGTGATTGTATATACCTATGCTTAAATGATAAGCACATCCAAATGACATAGCCAAAAGTCAACACTATCATTATCATCAATAAATTTCTTATCTCCAATCAACCTTCTGAATCGCGTATTCATTATAAATGCACTAGCTGACCCCGTGCCGTCAAAAATGACGGCTAATTGTAGTATTTTATATATAAGTAAGGTACAAAATAAGGTACATAGTAATCACACATACAAACATTAATATACTTCCCTTGCACACGCACACGCATACACACATATACTACTCCCACGGAGTTGAAACGCTATTTGATTTTTCTTCTCAGCTTTTGGTTTTTCTTCTCACCATCCCATTTCCATTGGACACAGACACGCACACACACACAAACATTCACATACATCCCTTTTACATACATACAGATATACCCACACAAAGTTGAAATGCTGTTTGATTTTGTTTTTACTGTAGTATTTCCATCATTCCACAACCACTTTGCCTTCATACCTTCCTTCCTTATTCATCTATCACTCATTCCTTTCTCATTCATATGTTATGACGGAGAAAAACACAAGAGTATTATTATAATAGATGGTTTTTATTATATCGTGGAGAGTAGATATGATTTCACAGGTTATCGGCTACATCGTTTGAGATTTCCTAATTTATCCAAAGGCTTACAAGGATAGATTTGCAGAAACAAACTAAATGAAAATATCTAGTAATCTTTTGTATACTGTTTGGTAAGCCGTAAAATTTTTGTGTTTTTCTTTTGATTGTAAGTAATTATTGAGTGTAATAATTTCTTGCCGAAAAGTAGAAATTGAAAGCCAAGGTGAACTTCAGCGAAATCTTTCAAGCGGTTATTGAACCTGAGTTTACAACCACTTTACCGATTATAATAATTGAATCTGGCATTTCTTTATAGTTCAATAATGTTCGAGTACCGCCTCACGTAAAAGCACATGAAGTCAGTAAACATAGAAGAAAATAGTTTGAAATTACTTTTCGTTTTATTTCTATAAAAAGCGTATTAATTAAAAAACTTTTTTCACAACTTGGACATGTATGGAGATACATTGATAGAAAACCAGACCAGATTTAACAGTACAAATCTATAGGAAAATCACGGAAAAACAAGAATATTAATAATGACGAAAATGTGATTGAAATACCCATTCATTGACTTTGTCATAGCTGCACTGATAAAATAAAAATGTAAGATTAGGCCGAGGTAGTCAATCATGTTGTATAACATATACTATTGAATAGTGCACTCACCACTATGCAGATAATGGAGACAAGTACTAAGAATATATAAATAAAGATTTAAATAAACCTTGTCAGACTTGAATAAGTATTATTGATGTATTGAGATCAGTTTGTAGTGAATTCTTTATTTCAACCGAGAATAAATAAAGTGAACTAATAAAATACTGAAACAGATTTCTGTGAGGTCTCTGAACGATCAAAGTATTGTGGGAAATAATTCAGAAAAAAAAGTCAACAAATTATATTTGGCAAGCTGGTTTCCAGCCAACTTCAGAACAGATTGAAGAGTTTGTATGATAGCAATATGTCTTTATATATATTCAAAAGTCCGGGCATGTTTCTGGCTTTTTGGTGATTTCTATCAGACTTAATGTATGTTCACATATAGTTGCAAAGATTCTGAAGTCGTCTGGAGGCTGTGGTTGAAGCCAATGGCGATTTTACTGAATAAATTTACTCTAGTACTTCAAGATTTTTTATGTAATTTTGCTAAATATATCTGTTAAAATGAGATGTCAGTGTTATATTCATTTTTTTGTAGTTTAGACGATAATTGATTCCCCGCACCCTGGATATATATGAAATGAAGATCGACAACAATGTGAATCACTCTACATTGATTTTGTGAAATGTCTTCAATAGTGTAGATAAGAATTTTAAGCAATGAATATATGGAGACTGTTATTCCGCCGAGGTCGACTTTGCATTTGTTCCCACGGGGTTGATAAAATAAATACCAGTTAATCACTGGAGTCGATGTAACGAACTTATCTCTTGTGCCAAAATTTTAAACCAATACATGGAAGCTGCTCAAGGTGCATAGCGATTGGATTGCTTATTGTTCCTTATGTATGCTTTTGCTTCAGTATGTTCTATTTAAGCCGAAAGTGTATGCTGAATAATTTCTTACTGAATAATTACTTATTGACTGTAGCTATATCTTTTCTTGCTATTCATGTTTCATTTTAACTCGACATACTCAATAGTATTTACTAAAAGCCTTGATCATCACATGAATGTCAGTTTTATCTAGCGAATGTATAATTTTCCTCTACATTCGCCGTACAGGAGGTACTTTCTACTGTACATATTTTTATAGGTACACGCACACACATACGAGGGACGTTCAATAAGTAATGCCTCTGACCCACTTGCAGTTGTTTGATCGAGCTGAAATTTTGCATGTGCAATCATTAATATCTCTATAGAGCAAGTGGCAAATTAATTGTGGTTTCTGATTTACAGGTGTTTGAACCGAGTCAAGTGTGAAATGGAGCCTGTTGAGTGTCGAGCAGTGATCCGGTTTTTGTATTTGAAAGGACGCACACCACGGGAGACTTTTGATGAAATGAAAATAACTTATGGTGATGATGCCCCATCATATGACCTTGTAAAACGCTGGCATCGTGAATTCAAACATGGTCGGAACTCTGTGGAAACAGCTCCCAGATTTGGTCGCCTCCTTCTGCCATTGATGAGGCATCTGTCCGTCAAGTTGAGGCTGCCATTTTGGAAGATCGACGCATAACTATTCGCCAAATAGCCCATGAGGTCAAGATTAGTACCGGGTCTGTGGAAACTATCATTCATGACCATTTGCATATGCAAAAGGTGTCTGCCAGATGGATTCCCAGGTTGCTCACGCCTTTCCAGAAGCAAGAACGCGTCGAGTGCTCGAGGGTGAATTTGAAGATGTGCCAAGAAGATGAGTCAAAACTTTTCAAAAGACTGATTACACAGGATGAAACCTGGGTCCATCACGATGATCCAGAAACCAAAGCCCAGTCAATGCAGTGGAAGCACCGTGACTCACCCCCTCCAAAAAAGGCAAGGGTGCAGCCCTCCGCTAGCAAGGTCATGCTCACAGTCTTCTGGGACCAGGACGGAGTAGTGATGACAGATTTCCTGGCAAAGGGTACCACAATTGCAGGAACCTATTATGCTTCACTTTTCAGGAAATTAAGAGAAGTTATCAAAATCAAGAGGCGGGGCAAGATCAGCAAAGGCATCCTCCTCCTGCAGGACAACGCTCAGGTCCACAACTCGCTTGTCGCCAGATCAGAAGCACAGGCGTATGGCTATGAACTCCTCCCCCATCCCCCCTACTTTCCTGACCTTGCACCCTCTGATTTTCCCCTCTTCCCAGTCATGAAGTTGTTTTTGAAAGGAAAGCGTTTCCCAGATGATGCAGCCTTGATTTCTGAAGTCGCGTTCAGGTTGGAGGACCAAGCTGGGGTCTTCTACAAAAACGGTCTCCAGAGCTGCATCAAACAATGGGAGAAATGCGTAACTCTGGGTGGTTCCTATGTAGAAAAAGACTAATAACTGTGCCAAGTTTCGTTGCTCTACTGCTATGGGAAGTGGTTCAGGGCATTACTTATTGAACGCCCCTCGTATGCACACACATACAAATTTAAATATAAAATATGCGTCTTTATGACCTTTTGAAATTATTTAACCATATATTCTAAGTGATTCTTTGGCACGTTGTATCGATAATCTAATGCAACTATGTTAAGAGGCATGATGGTAATATGCAATATTACTTTATTCAGCACATTCAGTTTTTAATGTTATTTGACGTAAGAGAATGAAATTCATTATCGGTTATTTTCTGGAAGAAATTATCGTCACAAGGAAACATATAAATAACAATCAACATTTTAAATTCACAATATCTTTCATTTATTTTATACGAAGTGATTTCTTTTTACATACAGCTTTTCAAAAGTTCAGAGAAAACTCGTTCATCAAATTGATTAATGTTTAGTTTAAAAGTCTTCTAAAATATTTTATTCTTTCTATCAGATAGATCCTAGTTAGTATTAATGGACATTATCTTCAACACACTTGATCTATCACAAGAAATATACATAATGAGTGTTATCTAGAAACCAATACCTTTGAAAACAGTCTTACACCCGTCTTACGTACACAGATTTATTATACATACACAAATATATCGTCTTAAAAGCGTAAATAGTCGAAGCTTTATCAGTTACTACTTTTACTCACGATTCCGTTTCTCAGAAAAGCATGTATTAAAAATGTATGTATGTATGTATCTAAGTGCGTATGTATGTATGCATGCATGAATGCATACATTTATGCATGTATGCATGCATGTATATACGTGCGTACATACATATATCCCTCACTCCCTTCCTCTATCCATCCATCCAACCGTCCATCCATCCATCCATACACAGACACACCCGCACTCTCTCTCTCTCTCTCTCTCTCTCTCTCTCTCACACACATACACACACACACACACACTGACACACACACACTGACACACACACATCTTTTATATTTATTTGCCTCAGTCATTGAATTGTGGTCATGCAAGTACCTTCAAGGGTTCTAGCCAAACAAATCAACCCTAGTATTTGTTTTAAGTTTAGAAATTATTGTGAAATTTGAAATTTTCAACTTAATTTTTTTAATTTTGAAGTCTATGACAAAAAGGAGCCCTCTCTCTCTCTCTCTCTCTCTCTCTCTCTCTCTCTCTCTCTCTCGCTCTTTCTCTCTCGCTCTCTATTTTGTCATCTCTTTCATTTGTCGCTTTTCTCAATGTCAACTTTCTCTCTATATATAGTGTACGTGTATATTGCTCACGCTCAGTGTGTGTGTGTGTGTGTGTGTGTCACAGTGTGTATGCATATGTGTAAGGAAATTCCTTTGGGCGAGTAATTTAAAAACGGGATGTAAAAGATAATTTATTTTAATAGCATACTTTTCTGTTAGTAAATATGTCTTTTCTTATACACACACATACACACACACGCGCGCGCAATACAAACATGCACACACACACGGAATTCTTCGTGTGGGTGGGGGTTGGAAAATAAAATTACAAAATTCGTTTTTGTTGTTGCTTAAGTCCCACCCTTGAGTTAAAATGTGCTTGTGCAAATGTATATGCATGTGTTTGAGAGAGAGAGAGAGAGAGAGAGAGAGAGAGAGAGAGAGAGAGAGAGAGAGAGAGAGAGAGAGAGAGAGAGAGAGAGAGAGTGTGACAGTGTGTGTGTGTGTGTGTGTGTGTGTGTGCAAGTGTACGTGTGTATGTATCTGAATATATATGCGTCTGCTATGTTTGTTTATCAATATCGATAACGCAGCAAATGATTTCAGCTCAAATGCTGGCATTTCATTGGTTAAAATTCGAAGAATTAAACTACGTTAAACTTACAAATTACAATTTTGTTTTCAATTTTGTTTACAATAATGTTTTCTTTTGACACATTCTACCAGTATACGAAGTTTCAAATTGTTTAGTTAACTAGAAAATTCCGTCCATCAAAAGGAAAAGATCCCAAACATCTCTAGAAAAGTCAACTTCAATCTCTACAATATTACCTTTATTTTCTCCCTGACTACCCGAAATATGCAAACATACTTTCTATTGCATTAACACAAACGCACATGGGAAAATAATAATGATACTAATAATAGATTCTTTCTGGTCGAACACAACTTCTCTATTCAGAAATAATACAGAACAGAGTAACTCGGTCCTTCCTCAATTTTTCTTAAGGTTAAGGTCACTGTTCGCTGCTAGTAGTAGTAGACCTCTTTTTGACCGATCGGACCCCATCCCATTTAAAAAAAAATTACATGAGTCACACTTACTACTACTACTACTACTACTACTAATACTACTACTACTACTACTACTACTACTACTACTACTACTACTACTACTACTACTACTACTACTACTACGGCTGCTGCTGCTACAACTACTGCCACTACTACTACTACTACTACTACTACTACTACTACTTCTACTACTACTACTACTACTACTACTACTACTGCTGCTGCTGCTGCTACTACTGCTGCTACAACTACTGCCACTACTCTGCTGCTGCTGTTGCTGCTACTACTGCTGCTGTTACCACTGCTGCTGCTACCACTGCTGCTGCTACCACTGCTATTGCTGTCACTACTACTACTATTGCTACCACCGCTGCTGCTGCTACTACTACTACTACTACTACTACTACTACTACTACTACTACAACCACTGCCGCTGCTACTGCTGATAATGATATTGCTGCTGCTACAACTACTGGGGCTGCTGCTAATGATGACAAATGAGGCCCCTGTATGAAGACTAGTAGTTAATTTTTATTTTTTTAAATTTTATTTATTTATTTATTTATTTATCTTTTAAATGAAAACTTAATGATAATTTAACTTCACTGGAAAAGAAAATTTCTAACAGTACACCGAATTGCTTGTCCAATGGTTATACAGGAAGCGCGCCCGTCAGCTTAATGGCGAAAAATTTTCAAATAGCAGAATATCTTCCCCGAATACGAACATGGAAGGTCACTTAAACGGGATTTGTCCCAAACTAAGCCCCCAAAGTTCACCACCACAGCGACCAGAAAATCAAAAAGGTAAAAGAACTAAAAGGAACCGGGAAGGATATAAAGAAGTAATATATGCTTATTACTTTGCATTAAGTAGGCCAACCCAAGAGAAACACACTGCAACTCCTACAGAATTTGGAGGAGCCGGAATCCAACTAGCAGACCAAACCTGGATGAAAACAGATTAGCAAATGTTAGAAGAGATATCTTCAGAAATACCAGACTCACAGATGCAGAATTAACCTCTATTAAAAAAGTGGTGGAGAATGACCTAAATATAAGTCAGGAAAGAAATAACGAAACTGAGGAGAGGAATGTTGGGCCACAAGCATTGACTGAAAGGCGACCATCTGCCGAAACGACTCAAGATCCTGAAGAAAAAGGAAAATATAATGACCCTAGTAAAAACAACCAGGAAAATGATGTCGAAACAGAATTTGAAGACCACATGTTTATTGAACAACACAGAAAATATATCACTGAAATGAAGCAAGAAGTTCTGAATGAGCTTGCAGTTGTAGGGCATACAACTATCAATGATAGGTAACCACTCCATAAACTCTCAAATGCACACCAACATAAAACACAAATAAAAATTGGCAACTGCGTTACACAAGAAATCATACAACAGCTAAAACCCGATCTCAATAAATTAAATGAAATTATTTACTCTGTCGCTAAGGTAATCGAAAGACGCTGTTTAACACCCAAAAAGCCAACAATACCAAATTCGAAAAGAAAATCAAACTAGAGGAGTAGAATTGAAACTGAAATTGAATCATTGCGAAGGGAGATATCAATATTAACTGAGTTAATCTCTGGAAATGATGTAGGATCAAGAAAAGGCAGGTAGATTGTGAGAAAATATGAACTCTCAACAAAAGAAGAACTAATGTCAGCGAAAGAAACACTTAAACAAAAAGTTCAAGCAAAAGCTCAGAGAATACGCAGATTTGAGAAAAGAACCAAATTCTACAAACAAAATAAGATGTTCAAATTCAATGCAAATCATTTTACAGGGAAATAGGGAAAGAAAAAATAACCATTGAAAATCCACCTCTAATGGAAGAAGTTGAAAACTTTTGGATGGGGATCTGGAGTGATGAGAAACCATGCAATGAAAATGCAGACTGGATCAAACGCACCCAAGATGACTACAAAAATCTACAAGAACAGATATGGAAAGACATCTCAATCGCCGACCTAAGGAGGGCACTAACGAAGGCTCATAAGTGGAAATCCCCTGGTATTGAAAGAGTACCAAATTTCTGGCTCTCATCACTCTCGTCCGCACACAAAATGTTAGTAATACTATTTAACAGTATTATGTAAGACCCGGAAAAAACACCCCATTGGATGGCAAATGGTATTACTTACCTCCTCCCCCAAAATAACAAAACGAAAGACCCAAAAAACTACCGGCCTATAACATGTTTACCTACTACCTATAAGCTTTTGACATCTATTCTAGTAGAGAAAATATATACGTTTATGGAAGAGAGTAACCTCTTTCCCACTGAACAAAAAGAATGCAGACGAGGTTCATACGGATGCAAAAATCAGCTCCTAATTAATCGCATGATCCTTGAGAACTGCCATAACAAGCGCAGGAATCTCAGCTCTTCATGGATTGATTATAAAAAAGCCTTTGACAGCATACCGCATTCGTGGATTCTGAAATCGCTGGACATTTTCAAAATATTTCCTGTGATTTCAGATTTTTTAAAGTATAATATGTCACTATGGAACACGAAGCTCCAATTGTATCATTCTAATGGAGTATTGCGCTCAAACAATATTAGCATAAACTGTGGCATTTTCCAGGGTGACTCATTTTCACCACTAATTTTCTGCATAGCACTAATACCACTCGCAAGTGAACTGAATAGAACAGGATATGGCTACAAAATTGACAACAGGAAAATAAGCCATCTTATTTATATGGATGATTTAAAACTATATGGCAAAGATGATGAAGAGCTTGAAGGATTATTACATACTGTGAAAGGATTCAGTGATGATATCGGGATGAAGTTTGGCCTTGAAAAGTGTGCCAAAGCCACTTTTAAGAAAAGGAAATTGGTAAAGTCTAGTTCAATCGAATTAGATGTCGAAACAGTAATAAAGGAACTTGAGCAGGAACAAACCTATGAATACCTAGGAATAAATGAAAGCCCTGGTATCCAGCATGCAAGCATGAAAGAGAAGGTTAGGAAGGAATGTTATAGAAGAGTTCGAGCAGTCCTGAAGTCTGAGATGAATGCATATAATAAGGTGTTAGCCATAAATTCCTTAGCAGTACCAGTTGTTCTTTATAGCTTCAATGTGCTTAACTGGAATACCAGTGAAATAATGAAAATTGATAGAAAAATCCACAAGCTACTGACTTGTAATAAGATGCACCATCCAAAGGCAGACGTGGATCGTCTTTACCTTCCCAGAGCTCAGGGAGGTCGAAGTTTGATCCAGCTTGAACTTACATACAAAACCACCACAACCGGACTGGCCAAATACCTTGAAGCAACCAACGATTGGATGCTAAAACTTGTTGAAAAACATGAAAGACCGAAAAAACTTCACTCTATTCTCAAAGAGAACAAAAAATTCGCTGCTGATCTCTTAGATCCCCACTAGATTGATCAGGCTGAAGGAAATGCGCCAACTGCTGCCGCAAAGAAAATAAAATTAATTGCAAAGACGAAAGCACATGAAAAATTAGCTAGCAGATGGGAACAGAAACCTCTCCATGGCTAGTATGTGGCTGATGTAGACCAGAAACAAACGCACCAATGGTTGCGAAGCTCAGGGCTAAAAGCAGAGAGTGAAGGTTTCCTATTAGCTGCTCAAGACCAAAGCTTATTAACCCGGAACTACCAAGCCAATGTGATGTGATAAAAAATGGATCTGACCCAAAATGCCGATTCTGTACAATGAGATTGAAACAATAGACCACCTAATCTCAGGGTGTAGAGTCTTAGAACCTGCAGAATATAAAGCAAGACATGACAGAGTCGGCCAGTATTTACATTGGACAATATGTCGGCATTATAAAATCAAAACCGCCGACAAATCGTATAAACACCATCCTGAAGCTGTGACTGAGGAAGAAAATGTGTTGATTCTATGGGACTTCCCCGTACAGACCGACAAAACTATAAAAGCTAATAAATCGGATATTATTATAAAAGATCAGACAAAAAAGATGTGTTTATTAATTGACATGAGTATTTCTTGCGATCACAATATAGCGGCGAAATAATTTGACAAGATTAGCAAATATAAAGACTTGCTAATAGAAATAGAAAAAATGTGGCGTCTCAAGGCGACTACAGTGCCAGTGATTGTAGGATCTCTAGGAATGATAAAAAAAGGGTACTGAAACCTATTTGAAAATGATTCCAGGTTTACCATCCCTACAGGAGGTGCAAAAAATCGTATTAACTGGAAAGGCTCATGTACTGAGAAGAGCATTATCGCTGTGAAAACAACATCCATCCATGGATTTATTTATTTATTAATTTTTAAATACATATTTTATCTGTGAATTTGCGCGTGTAATCTGGGAATGCATACAATGAGCTTCTCTGCCCTAGGTGTATGGAAAACACTCGGCGAGAAACGGAAGAAAAATTGAAGAAAGAAGGAAAAAACATAATAATAATAATATGGATAATGATGATGATGATGATGACGATGATGATAATAATAATAATAATAATAATAATAATAATAATAATAATAATAATAATAATAATAATAATAACAACAATAATTATATTACATCAAAACAAAAAACATGTTGCAGAAAATGTCGGTCAAGAAAAAGAAATATAATGGTAGTGACAAAAGAAAAGAGCCATGGTGGAAAAGAAGAATTCAGGTGGGGTTAGATATGCTCTCGAAGGACATTTCTGTGTAGACCGAAAAGAGAAGGGGGAGCTTAAAAGCGAATAAAAATACAAGGCACTGAACAGGAAATATGATATTGAAAGAAAGGGCCTGAAAGTAGTAATAGAGGAACTGAAACAGCGCCTCGTTGCAAAGAAAGCATAGATAGTAAGATACGACCAAAGAATGACGTGATACCAGCAGAATAGGTTATTCAGAGTAGATTAGAAGATATTCTACAAAGAAATAAATAGAGAGTATACAGATGAAGAGTGTACAGATAGCAGTGAGAGTGTACACATAAATGAAGGGTGTACAAATATCATTGAAAGGTTTTGGTGTGACATCTGGAGCAAAGACAAGGAGCACAAGAAGGATACTGAATAGCTGCAAGAACTGAAACAAGCAGTAGTCTGTCCCAAACAGACAGAACTAGTCATTTCAGTCGGGGGAAGTGAAGGAAATCAACAAAAAATAGGCAACTGGTAGCCTCCAGGACCAGATGGAGTTCAAGGCTACTGGATCAAAAGATTTGGCGAATTCTCTGCACGAATAGCTGCACAACTCAACACCTTGTTGAATGGATACCAAGTAACACCAGAGTGGTTGACAATGGGTAGGATAATGCTGTGCTTGAAAAACACCGAAGAAGGCAATGCAGTAGACAATTACAGGCCGATATCCTGCTTGCCTCTTATGTGGAAGTTATTGCCTGGAATAGACGTAGAGTAAATGTATGGACATCTGGTAAAAATGGAGTCCTGCCACATGAGCAGAAGGGTTGCTAGCATAAGTGCAGAGGTACCAAGGATCAACTCCTTGTAGACAAAACTGTACTTAGAGACTGCAAGTGGAGGAAAAGTAACTTATCCATGTCATGGATCGATTATCGTAAAGCTTACTAATGATACCACAGTTTTGGATTATGGAATATATGAACCTGTTTGGTATTGCATCGAATGTTGAGCGATTGCTTGGAAAAAGTGTGGGGAAGTGGAGGACGGAACTGACAGCATATGGAAGACGTTTAGGGACAGTAGAAATCAGGAGAGGCATCTTCTAAGGGGATAGCCTGTCCTCACTGATCTTTGTACTGTGCATGATACTATTAACACTGATTCTGAGGAAAGTAAATGCTGGGTATGTATTCAAGAGCCGCCAACAAAACATCAACTACTTGTTATTCATGGATGACATCATACTTTATGGTAAAAAGGAATCATTGATACGGTGTATACCTTCAGTGCTGATATCAGAATGGAGTTCGGACTGAAAAAATGTGGTGTGTTAGTCTTGAAAAGAGGCAAAATCAAATGTAGCGATATTGTCGGGGAGGTTATGAAGCAGATCGAAGAGACGGACTGTGAGTACTTGTGGATATTGCAAATGGATAAATTGATGGAGAAAGAAATGACAGAAAAATTTAAGGTGGTGTATTTACGCAGACCGAGACTGATCTTTAAGTCGAAATTAAACGGACGGAATAAAATTGAAGCTTCCAACACCTAGGCTGTGTCACTCCTTAGATATGGAGCAGGAGTAATCGCATGGACAGTAGACGAACTAAACAACTTAGACTTATGTGGAAATTATTGACTGGAATAGTCGTAGAGTCATGATCTGTATACTGGGCTTTGTATATTTTACCCCAGTGTCTCTTTGACGGCATGCACTGCTCTCTCACTCAATATTATTAATCGTAATTATCCTTTCTACCATAGGCACAAAGCCTAAGACTTTTGAGGTTGAAGTTAGTCGATTACATCAACACCAGCATATAAATGGAACTTAATTCATCGACCCCGAAAGGATGACATGCAAAGTCAACTCCAGCCGGATTTGGACTCAGACCGTAAAGACGGTTGAAGTGCCTTTTCGCTCAATAATAAACTGTAGGAATAATATTTCTTGAAAATATACGTAATAAGTAGGGACGTGTTCTCTCTCCCTCTCTCTCACATACACACACGCAAACACACACACACACACACACACACACACACACACACACACACTCTCCCTCTGTTATCCTCACCCTCTCTCCACACACAAACTCTACTATATAATCCATATGTAATTTGCTGAACTGTATATCTGTACAAGCTTATACACACGCACACGCGCACGCACAAATAAATATATATATATATATATATATATATATATATAAAATAGTAAAGAGTGAAAAAACGACAGAATGCTTAAATGTTAAAAAATATATATATTTGCGTCAATATGTCTGAACAATATTAGAAAATTTTTTAAACAAATTTTTTTTCCTTTATAATGACATAATTTTTAAAGAAAGACCGGTTTCGCATTTAGCTTTTCAAATTTCTTGTGACGTTATGTTTATGTTTAATAGAGTTATCCTTGTGTTTAAGCTCCGGAGAGTTCTAAATAAGGGAAGGTAGTGGGTGATTTCTTCCGGTGTAAGAGAGATAATCGCTTAAAATTTTTTTTTCCTTTCCCTTAATGTGAATTTCTCTGTATCAGTATGTTCGGATGGTTGAGTCTGGGCTTGTACTTTTCAATGAAGAATGTTTCCTTGTTTAGTCTAATTTGTGTTGATGATCCGAAAGCACATTGGTAAAATGGAAAGATTAAAAATTGTGGTAGTAGTTGCTTTGCGCATTTCTCAATGTGCTCACTAAAAGGTATCATTCTATATTCTGAGAATGCAATCTGTTGTCGATGCAGTGTGCATCTACATCTGAGTGATAGTCCCGTCGAATCCACGTAGTCTTGGTGGCAGCCCGAGCATTTTATGACATAAATTATGTTTTCAGAGGCACAAGTAAAGTTAGATTTGATCTTGAATTTCTGTCCCTCTTTAAAGAGGAATTCTGATCCTTCTAGCAGGTTAGGACATGTTGCACAGTTCGATCTACCACATTTTTTTACTTTTGCATCCGTAATTTCAGAAGACAATTTTGCCTTTGTGAGAATCTTTTTTAAGTGATTTAGGCTGTTTGTAGCTTTTAATGATTTGGTGTATGTTTAGAATTTCCTTTAACTTGGGGTTTTTATGAAGTATTGGTAAATTCTGGGTGATGATGGTGAAGGCTTCTTTGTATCTGGGGTTGTATGTAGATATGTAAGGTAGTATTTTCGGGGAAGGTGTGTTGTTGTGTTGAACTTTTCTTAAAGTTTCTATGTTGATTTCTGTTGCACGTCTGATCCCATCCTCTATGAGTTGAGCTGGGTAATGTCTGTCAATTAGGGTGTTTTTGAGTTCTTGCAGTCTATAGTTCCTGGTATTTTGTTCTGACACTATTGTGCATATCCTTCTTTAAAAATTATGTCATTATAAAGGAAAAAATATTTGTTTAAAAAATTTTCTAATATTCTTCAGACATATTGACGCAACTATATATATTTTTTAACATTTAAGCCTTCTGTCGTTTTTTCACTCTTTACTATTTTTTATATATTCACCCACGTGCTTTCACAAACCAACCTTCTTATATATATATATATATATATATATATATATATATATATATATATATATATATATATGTGTGTATCGTGGCACTCCGTCGGTTACGATGATGCGAGTTCCAGCCGATCCGATCAACGGAACACCTGCTCGTGAAATTAACGTGCAAGTGGTTGAGCATTCTACAGACACGTGTACCCTTAACGTAGTTCTCGGGGAAATTCAGCGTGACAGAGCGTGGCAACACTGGCCCTTTGGAATACAGGTACAACAGAAACAGGAAGAAAGTGTGAGAGAAAGTTGTGGTGAAAGGAGTACAGCAGGTTTCCCCCCCCCGCCCAGCCGAAGCCTCGTGGAGCTTTCGGTATTTTCGCTCAATAAACTCTCACAACGATCCTATGAGTGTAAGTCTGCTGCCCTAATCACTTGGCCATTGCATCTCCACGTATATATGTGTAGGTATAATATATATATGTGATATTTATATGTTTGGGCTTGTGTAACAGGTGAGCAAGAAAGTAGATTTAAACGCTATTACCTTCAAGTTATTTCATTTCTATTTGACGAGTTTTAATAATGCACAGAAAGACATGCATTAAAACTTTAAATATCAGTCGAATCTATTGCTTTGAGCCGTACCTTTTACAATGTTCCTTTTAAGAGAAATCAATGTCGGTATTTAACAAATTCTGTGATGAAACTCAAATGTTTGTTCGTTTTATATACTTATATGTATGCACACACACACACACACACACATATATATATATATATATATATATATATATATATATATATAGTGCACATATATATATTGTGTATATGTATGTATATATATATATATATATATATATTATATATGTGTGTATATATATACATATATTTATATGTATATATGTTTATATATATACATATACACACATGGTTCTGTGTTCACCCTGAACGATTTTCTACTCCTGCTAGAGCCTCTGGCGGACGAAAACGTGTGTATGTATGTGTGTCTCTCTGTGCGTGTGTGTATCTTTGCATAAGATCTTGTCCATCACAACAACTTGACTTGTATACATAGCGGTTCGGTAAAATATTCTGATAGAGTAAATATCAGGCTTAAAAAATCTACTGGCGTCGGTTCGTTCGACTAAAATTTTCCAAGGCGATGCCACAGCATGGTCGCAATCTAGTGACTGAAACAAGTAAAAGATAAAAGATTAAAAAAATGTACCGCACAAGCGTGGCTGTGTGATAAAAGGATTGCTTTCAAATTACTGAAGCAAATAATAGGTAAAAGATACATGAATATATTTATCTGATGTCTTTCTCGATCATCCCTATATCGTTCTATCTTCGAGTTTCTCTTTCTACTTCATAGTTACTCTCTCTCTCTCTCTTTCTCTCTCTCTGTTTATCTCTTTTCCCCTCTCATGCACCTTCCCGTTAAGATTAATACATACCTTTCCCCCTTTTCTCTCATAATTCTGAAAATGTTGATAATTCTATTGAATTATTTGAGATTTTAGATGTTTAAAAATTTTAAAAGAAAAAATATTATAATTTTGTAGAACAATCAATTTTCTGTATTTGAATGCTTACATGTAAATATACGCTTTAATGCTGAACCGAATTTGCATATCAATGTAAAAATAAACAAAGGATTGAAATACACAGAAATACTGTTATCCCGTTGAAGTTCAGTGTGAATGGTAGCCAGGTGAAAGCTAAATCAACTTCATATTTTCATCCTGAATAACTTAAGTTATTCGGTGTAAATAGAAACATTCTCTTTGCATGATATAATAACATTGTGATATGGAGTGTCATCAAAAATGTCTTCTGATGTTTGACATCTATATATTGACGTTAACCTTACGTTAGATCATTTTTTTAAATAGTGATTCCTAATAATCACCTACCGGTTAGCAGCACCAGCAGTTGCAAAAGCTGTTATATTTCGAATGGTATATTCTTTTCTCGAATTAAAAATGGAATTTGAAAAAAAAAAAAAAACTGTTGTCCTTTGATATCAGTTTAAAGCTTTTGAAGGAAAGACGAAATGTTTTACTTAAGAATATCTTATCTTCAAAACGTCTCTTAGAAGAACTCCGTTATCATTAATAGCAGAAAGATCGCCCTCGATAATATTTCCACATTTGATTTCCAATTCTAATAATTCTTATGGTATTTTACGTGTAATTATAGTGCTCACTTACTTTAGTAAATATGGCTTTCATTGTTTTATCACAGTCATAATTTCTCTTTTTGAAAGAGTCAATCTGTTATATATACTTATCATTAACAATTGGTAGAACTTACATAGGCATGCAGAGATAGATAGACAGACAGACAGATAGATAGATAGATAGATAGATAGATAGATAGATAGATAGATAGATAGATAGATGGATGGATGGATAGATGGATGGATGGATAGATGGATGGATGGATGGATTGATGGCTGGATGGATACACCCTGCCACACACAAAAGTATGGTGCTGTGAGAACACATGGGAATGGCGTTTTTCAAATTTACCCAAATTTAAAATGATCTAATATAACGATATCATTCCTTCGGTATGTGTTGAAATATGACAAGACAATTTAATTCCACACAAATATTTGTTACTTTACATTTATGTGTTAATTCTATTTACTGAAACTTGCTAAGACGCATATTTTGCTTTAATGTAGTATCTCCTTGTAAAAACATTTGTCAGTAATCATACTGTTTCCATTTCTTTCAGCCAATATTTTTACATTAGCCTTCTTTTGAACTCTAGATAATGCAAAATACAGCTGACCATGTGAGAAGAATTGTGTCGGAATATATATTCCAATTTGTTCAAAAGTCTGTCACTGTGCCTTGTTGTACGTCAAGGCAAAAGCTGGCTTGACAGGAAATAGTTTGTAAATATGAATGGCAATTCCATTTCTTGAGATGCATGTGGTATTCTTGGGATTAGCAGAGTTGATCCTGAGTGAGGACCAGAAGCAACCTCAGCCTCAATAGCATAATCATGTAAACTGGCAATGTTGTAGCGTGTGCTATTGCAATGCCCGTTAGTAGCATCTAAATGTTTCAGAAGCATTATGCATCATTTTTTCTTTAGTTTGAGAATGTATGGTGGAAAACTTGATGGTGTAAATTTATTGATGAACGCAATTAGGTACAAAGTTTCATTATCAACTGTATCTGAGATCCTGTATAGTTTTAGTTCACTAGGGATTCTGGTCAACAGAAAATCCTTCACAGATTGTGCTGCTTCATTTGTTGGGATAACAATGGTTGTATTTGCAAGCCACACAGGACTTTTGAAGTTATTTTTGAGGTCAGCATATATTGAGGTCACAAAGATATGAAAGAGTACCACTTTCAAGGCAAATGTCATTGGATAGTTTGATTCTGAATTCGCCTAGGCTTTGTTCAACAGAAATATTACTATTTCCTGCATCAAGAAGGTAATTAACAAACTCTCTTTCATCAGAATGACCTTCTGTAAGAAGTCTTAGATTGGTTGTCAACTCTACTACTTTCACATCATCGTAAAGAAAAGATCTCTTTAGTGTTGCATCAACAATTTGTGATCTGACACCATTATTTTGAAGTAGAATATTCTCCTCCCGAGATACCCTAACCAGTCGGTCATGTGTAGCGGAAACAGAATCATGTCCACGTATCCGTGCATATTCAGGCATCTGTTTCTGTCGCTTTGCCCTGGTTTCATCCGATTCAGTTGCCCGTCTTTCTCTCCGCCGTTGTGCCTTTGCTGCTAAATTTTCTTTTTCAGTTGCATATTATAAATAAGTGAAAGCTCGTTAAAAACTATCTTGTTTAGCGTGATAGAAATAGCAGCGATCACATAGTTATTATTGTAAGGATTATAGCGTTCCAAGTAGCCATATCAACAAAATCACTTCTTCATTTAAAAAGCAAAAAATTACAGAGGTATATTAAACAAAGTTTCATTTTATCAAAAATTTTCATTTAACAAACTCTGGAAACTGATAATATTCTTGAAAGTGTGTCTCATATCAAAGTTATATAGCTATTATTAAATTATCATTAATGAAAATAGAGGCGAGCGAGAATGAGAGACTGTTCCAAACTAAAACGTAAAATGTTACATGTAACGAATTAATGGTGTTTATTATTAAACATTAAAATCTATTCTGAAGTGAATGCAATGAATATTTAAATTTATGTAGAATCGGATGCAATGATTGCAATGAACATTTAAATTTGCGAGAATTTGGAGTTTAAAAAATTCAATAAACTTCAGAAATCGAAATTATAGGAAATTTCTTAGAACGTAAATTTATAAAAGTTTTCCCAGACGGTCAACCCTTTAATAATTGCTTTCTTTTAGCACTTTTAGTAATTATTACATACCTAATTAATAAACAGCTTTATCCATTATAGTATAGAAAACAAAGACATCGATTTTGCAGATGTCCCGAATAATGTGAAATCACGATGAATTAAATTTCTCTGGGACAAAGTAGGCGTTAATACTATCCAGAGTCAGAGTTCCTGAGTTTTCTATGGTGTTTCTAAAACTTTCCAGAATTTCATCAGGATCAGTCGGAAGAGTTTGTAAATCTTCTAAATGTGGCAGATGGTCCTAAGTTGAAAAAGTGTATGACTTGAGCTTTGGTAGATGTTAAGAACTATTTCTCTGTGGAATATCTTTTCTGGGGCCACCTTGCACTGTGTCAGGCGGCTTAAGATTAACGTTTTACACACTTTTTTCATTAGCTTTTGGTCTTTCTTCAACTCTATGATTTAGCACTGCCTGCTATTTCGACAACGAGGATTCTCAGCTTTTACTTTTTTCCCCATAAATGATATCTTAGAATGCCTGGTAAACTTTCATAATAGATTGAACTTCCTGGGTGCATCACCTTACAAGATGTCGCTAAAGTTGATGCTCAAATTCTTATCGAACTAATTATGATTTGCTGCAATGTTAAACAACTTGAAACTTATTTTAACCGTGTATCCTGAGGTATTGCGAGAAGGACGATATACATTGAAGCGACTTGCAGAAAGTTAAAGTCAATAAGCTATAGACATCACTATACGAAAATAATAAGGTACCTAGCTCATATTACAACTGTGGGGACTCAGTTTTCTAATTGCACAACGCCTTTGATCCACGTAGACTTGAAAGGAAGCCATGTCTTTCCGGAAGAGGTGGCGGTAACATCGTCCCAACCAGATATGTTTCTGTTAACGAGTAACACTAGAAACGTCAGTCATAGTGCCCTGAAGGACACTATTTGTAAATCAAAGATGATACACTATTTGTAAATCAAAGATGATACAAATTAATCATGTCTTTCAGATTGATCATCAAACAACTAGTAGTATGAGATCTTACATTATTTTACATATCCCAAACAGTCCCAGACAGATCATTAGTATTCATTCCAAGAACACTTACAAATTGCCTGTGTACCAAACTCAATCGATCAGAATGCCATTCTATTTTTGTCTAATGTTCATAAAATTTAATAAAGCCACAAGCTATTTGATAAACTCAACATATCATTAGATTATCTTGTATGAAATAATTTTTTAAATCAGTTTCTAACTCGCATTTCCTATTTCTCTGTCTTTCACGCAGTTCTTGTCGAAGATTTGAACGCAGCTAAAGGGAAAAGAAGAAACGAAACATCAATTATCTGTCGGCTTTCGAAACAGACAAGTATGTGAGTAGTAGATTTTCGAGTAAAAAAACAGTTAGATTAATGCGCATATCATATCTACACATCGTACATATGTATAACTTATACTTGACTTCTTTATTACAAGATGCTCCTCTTGCAGCACAAGTCTTCTGTATTGGTATAAAAATTAGTAGATTAATAAAATAAGTAGAAGAATACGTTTATATATTTGTTGTGCAAGATTTTTTATGTGAAGTCGTGTGTTGAAACAGATATTGTTATATTTCGGAATGGTCATTTTGCCAGTTTAGCCAATAAAAACACACGCACTATATATTTGGTGTTATTTTGCTTCAGTGTTATTTATTTTTTACATTAATCTTAATCTTATTTCGGCCAGAGTTCTTTCGTCACACTCCTGGGAGCGCATCAGTGGTCTTTTGTTTTCTTCTTTCTTACTCGTGTCTCTCCTTACTAACCGTCAGCCATTTTGTATTTCTATTGTATGTCTTCATTTGCGCATGCTTATATCTCTATGTGTGTCTATGTTTATTTAGTGTGTGTGGGGGGGGATGCCTGTAATATTTTTATCTTCTGTTTATATACGTTCATGTAATTTGTTTTTGTTGTTGTTGTTTTTGTTTATTCTTATTTTGTTCATGTGTTTACATCCACTTATTATTATCATTACATATGCTTGTATGTATGTATGTATGTGTAACAACAATACTAGTAATAATAATAATAAATAAAAAAAAACTTATATAGTTATTTATTTCTATTTGTTTATTTATCTGTGTATTCATTATGTTTTCGGGATCCTCTACCGTCATATGTTGTGGTGTGTGCTAGTGTTCCATTCTAGTTTCCTATTCAGGCTAGGTTTATTTTCTATTATGTGTGTAGCTTCTGTAATTTGTCTGATTGTTGTATCTGTTCTATGTGTGGACAATATTTTAATTTCTATGTTGTTGATTGATCCCTGTGTTCCTGTTCGACGTGTTGGTACAGAATCGATGAGCTTTTACCTTCCTTGGTAAACGTTCATTTACCCGCTCTCCTATGCTTCTTGCCGTTTCCCCTACGTATGTCGTTGTCTTATTACTGCATCGTCCCTCTATACATCTTATACTATAGACTACATTTCTGGCTTTACAGTTTGTTTGTGGGCTAAATCTATTTACAGTACAGTACTTATCCGTACAGGGGGTTCTACTAAAAGGATAGGTTCTACTAATTATAGATTTGATAGGGTTGCCTGGCTTTTCAACAACCTTAATCCTTAGCTTAAGTTTGTCTAGGGTCCTTCTAAAGCGGTACGCCAGTTCACCTCCAGGGGTGGTGTCAACGAACATGACACTCTGGTATTTATGGCTATCGTACCAAGAGTTGGCCTTCCCTATTTTCTTTTTTGTCCTTTCTATAGTGTTCCATGACTTGTTCCTATAGAGTGGGAAAATCCCATTCCTATCATTACATAATATATTATCAAATTTCTTCATGGCTCCTTTGTATACTCTGATCCTTTCTTTATGGCTGTAACCTGAGAACTGCATGCGGTGAATGAAATATTGTATGTGTCTCTTTAACTCTGTAGGTTCGCACATGCGTGACACATTTCTCATTATTCTGACGAGGTCTGCCAAAACACTATGTAAGAATTATGAACAAGAAGTAATATATTACTAACCGCTTAATTTTGACTATAAATCTACTTTTAAAATATATTTATGTTTCTATATGTTATTTGAATTAAAAGAATATTTTGGTTGACTACACCTAGAGAATTTGATGTATTTTACGAGATATTTGTGATGTGTAGAACTGAGGTGATAAACGAACATATTCTGAATCTTGCAACCACAACTTGTACAACTTGCTTGGCATTTACAATGTGTATATGTATCAATGAAAAGGTATTCTCTGTAACCATAATGCAACACCCACCAACATAAATAAAGTGTATGAGACGTCGGTTGTGTTATTGCTGGTGAAGAGTGAATCCTGGATTAGTGAAGCTTAACTGGTAGTGAAATTTCTAAAAATATTCGCTATCCTATATATTTTACGTATATGATTTTAGCATTTGGAAGATCAGTTCAGCATTTTTCATTTACTGCCGACTGAAACTGCGCTTGCGCTGTGAATTTGAAAAATTATAATATATAATGATGAGGCACGTGTTATTTGTCTCTAAATTATGTTAATGTTATGGCGCGGTTATTGATGTGAATTTCGCCTGGCAAATTATTTTATTTGCTAAAATTTTTTATTTTTCATTCCCTTCGAAATTGCTCTTAAATGTGGTTTCGGTCGTTTTGACTGCTTCTTCTAGCGTGTAAAATTACCTGTTAAAGGTAGTTTCTGTTGTGTTTTAATGTACACTATTATATATATATATATATATATATATATATATATATATATATATATGTGTGTGTGTGTGTGTGTGTGTGTGTGTGTGTGTGTGTGTGTGTGTGGTATGTGTGTGTGCGTGCGTGTGAGTATGCATATATTTATATTTTCAGAATGAGATAAAGATCCAAGGCTGTGAAAGATTTAAGAACATTTATAAATAGGTCTTACAGCTGTTTCCGGGATATTTTATATATCCCTTCATCAGAGATGGTGTGAGAAAATGGTTAAGCAATAGTTGTTCTAAATAAGCTATAAAATAGAGAGTGAAGTGGCGGAATGAAAATAAACGTGAGATATTGCATCTGTAGATCCATTATTTAGGCAGAATGGTATACATAACCATTTTCTCACACCGTCTCTGATGAAGGGATATATCAAACATTCCGGAAACAGCTGTAAAACCTTCTATTTATAAATGCTCTAAAATCCTTCACAGCCTTGGATTTTTATCTCATTCTGAAAATCTTTACATATAAACATGCTGATATATGACTTATGTTGGTCTCCTCATTCGCATAATCACCGAACTTGGAGCTTAACTATAATCTGTCCATAACACTTATTCAGCATTACCTGACACCTTTGTATCTTATTGACACCATTACCTCTCATAACCTATGTATATATATATATATATATATATATATATATGTATACATACACGTAGTCTGATCAATAAGTATCCGGACTGCTGCTATAGTAACGAAGCTATAGCTCATTTCCACTGTTTAAAGCAGTGCTTGGAAGGAAGGTGTGATCGTCGTATTGACCATGACAGAGAATGTTGAGCAGAGTATCTCAATCAGAATTTGCCAAACGCTTGGCCATTCCTGCTCAGAGGCCTATGCAAAGTTTTCAAAAAGTTTTTTTTATCGTTTTTGACATAATCAAGGAAATCTTGTGCAACTGAAATGTGAATGTCCTTTTGGTCAGCTGAAAGCAGTTTTGGAATAAACGTGGCAGACACGCGTCTCATACCCAAATTTTCAATGATAATGGACTAAACTGAATAGTAACTAATCTGATAAGTCATAGATGGTAATTTGACGATCTCCCGTCACAGCTGCACGCACGTCTGCAATAATTTTCTCAGTTCTGCTGGTTGCGGGTCTCCCAGAACGTTCGTCAATATCGACATTTTGTGGTCCTCTTGGAAACGTCTGAACCACTCGTACACTTGTGTACAGCTCATACACTACCTCTCTGGAATATTCCCTTTCAAATATTTATAGCATCGGACAAAATCATTCTCCTCTGTTCTAAATATGAAGATTATGGCCCAGGCCTTTGTGAACCTCAAACTGGCAGTAATTAATGTAGCAGGTACTTTTGCCAAATGGAGACATTTCAGCATTATGATTGGGGAATAGAGCCAAATGCCTTCCTATAATGAAGTCATACTATTGTAAGGCTCCTACAATGGTTTTTTTTTTTATCTAAGACAGTACAGCTTTGTTTATCAGTTGTTCGGCACATCCCCATACTCGCTCCTTTCTACTGGCCTGTTCATCAGTCACTATGTTTTTGGACTTACAATGATCCTGGACAAATTGATTGAGACAGCTTGTGTACAGTTTATACATAATATTTAGCGACCAATGCGCCTGGGATTTTCAGGCAACTCAGTGATTTCAGTTTTGAATACGAGATTCGTCCGTGCTATAAACAAGCTAAATTGGTTTGTCAGTCTGACTTTCCATACTGCTTTTGAATATACTTATTAGTGGTTTCCTGCACAGTATCACCCTCTTATACCAGTATCCAACTATAAGGTCCCTTCCAGGTGCCTTACTGTTATGTAGTTTGCCTACAGCTATGGTGATAATTTCCAAGTTAATTGCATATATTTTACATTTGATGTTGGTATAGTATTCTCTCTTTACTGCATTGAAGTTATAATTCCTCTTTTCCTTCACCCAGAATACTTCAAGATCTGAAGATGGGACTTTCTTAACGGTAATATTATGCATACATACATACATACGTACTTACGTGTGTACGTACGTATGTATGTATGTACGTACGTATGTATGTATGTATGTATGTACATGTATGTATGTATGCATGTATGTATGTATGTATGTATGTATGTATGTATGTATGTATGTATGTATGTATGTATGTATGTACGTACGTATGTATGTATGTTATTTCAGGTCACTTTCGAGTGCTACTGGTAACATGTAACCCAGTGCAACCTGTTGCATGGCCGGGTCGTCGGCGACTAAACTGGCAACCCCACCAAGCTTGCTTGGTGAGGAGGGTGTTTATTGCACACCCTGCGGGATAAAAAACAAAACCCGTCAAAGGGCGAAGGAACTCTTGAGAGTCAACGGCCATCCAATAAATGTTTTTTCTTTTTTTTTTCTTAAGGATTAAGGCTGTATCATGCGCGGGGACATAGAAATAATCGGACTGAATACCCGATCGCACGGTTAAACCATTGGGAGTGAAGGACTCCTAGCCTTTGTTAGGGCATCCTTCTAGGAGAAGGTAAGTCAGGTAACTGCGATAACTCCGACATAAAACCTGCGGCTCAGTGGTTACCGATGATGTTGACTTGTTCTTCTTTTCGGATTATGGCTGCTGTTGCTTAGCGAGTGGGATTGACTCAGTGCACAGCTTTTCCTCACTTTAAAAAAAATCTTTTTGCACAGGCATTGCCCGATAACTATATTGGATTGATTAAATTGATTAACTAATTCATGATTGTTGATGGTGCTGTGAGTCTCAACTGAATGGCTGGCTGTAGCCTTAAAAATCAAAAAATCAGTGATGTACCAAAACAGTATAAAAATAAATGGCAGTAAGGACTCTAGAACTACATCAGCTGAAAGAGTCTGGCCCGACAGGGGCTCCAGAGCATCAAAGTCTGAACCTGGTCGTCATCATGCTACTGTGATAGAACCAAAGAAAATAGTGAATATTGGCTGTTGGAATGTACGGACGCTGCTTGACCGCAAGTCCTCTGAATGTCATGAAAGAAGGACTGCGCTTGTTGCGAAGAAGATTCAACGCTATGATCTTGACATCGTTGCTTTATCTGAGACGAGATAACCTGGAGATGGTCATCTTACAGAATCTTGTGGAAAATATACATTCTTTTGGAAAAGGAGGAATGAAGAGTTTAGAAGAGAAGCTGGAGTGGCATTTGTTGTTAAGACTACTCTTGTGGACAAGTTGGAAGAATTCCCAATCGGAATTAACGAGCGTCTTATGTCCATGAGAATTCCTTTGGCTAAAAGAAATTATATGACCTTGGTGAGTGTGTATGCTCCAACTATGTGCTATACTGATGACGAAAAACTTTCTTTCTACCATGCTTTGAAGGGCATTATAAGAAATATCCCTCGGGCAGGCAAAGTCATCGTCCTGGGTGACTTTAATGCTAGAGTGGGTAGGGATTTTAACACATGGACTGTAATTGGAAAGCATGGGGTGGGGAAGTGCAATAGTAATGGCATGCTTTTGCTGCAGATGTGTGAGGAGCTGAGTCTGTGTGTTATCAATACCATGTTTCAACAAAAGAATAAGCTCAAGACTACATGGATGCCCCCTGCACCTAAAGAATGGCATATTCTGGATTACATCCTAGTTAGGGTGCGTGATAGACGGGATGTGCAGTGTGTTCGTGTTCTTCGTGGAGCTGAGTGTTGGACTGACCACAGCCTAGTACGCGCAAAAGTGAAATTAGTCACAAAACATAAAATCCGAGCTGCAGGGATGACCCTGCCAAAAATACTGAATGTTGATCGTCTTAGGTATAATAGTGTGAAGAGAACTTTACGAGAGGAAATGAATGCTGCAGATATTGGGGAGGGTTAGCCGACCTTAAAAAGTCAGTTTATGATATAGGCAAGAAAGTTCTGGGATTGATACAAAGAAACCATCAAGATTGGTTCAAAGAAAATGATGAACATATAGATGATTCATTGGCTGATAAAAGACGTACTTTGTCTCGATATTTGTCAGCAAAACCACAGGAAAGGGAAGTGTTGCATAGGGAACTTAAGGATGTAAAATCACGCGTGAGGCAAAGGCTCTTTCAGATGAGGGATACATGGTGGAGTAAGAAGGCTGACGAGATACAGGCGGCATCAGATTCCAATAACACAAAGCTGTCGTATGGTCTCTTGCGAGAAGTTTATGGACCGACGTCTTCCCTGATCACACCACTTCGAAGTAGGGATGGTAAAGAACTTCTTTGTGATTCACAAGGAATTCTGTGAAGGTGGCAAGAACACTTTGATGAACTTTTGAATCAAAAGTCTGTAGTTATTGAGGATGTTCTCAATCTCATCCCTGGATTGCCTGTGAAGGCAGCACTCGCGGAACCACCAAAGTTAGAAGTTGCAATGGCTGTCTCAAGATTGAATAATGAGAAGTCTCCGGGTATGGATAGCATACATGCGGAGTTGTTACAGCATGGTTGTGAGAAACATCTGCAGAAGCTTCACTCTTTGTTTGGTAAGATATGGACTAGTGAATCTGTACCTGAGGACTGGAGAGATGCAGTAATCGTGGTCCTGTATAAGGGAAAGGGCAAGAGGAATGATTGTGGTAATTATAGGGAGTATCATTGCTGTCTGCTGTAGGAAAGGTTTTATGCAGGATACTTCTGGATCGTCTGCTGAAATACATTGCAGATTGTGTTCTTCCAGAAACTCAATCTGGCTTTCGTGTGGGACGTGGCACTACTGATATGATCTTTTCAGCTAGACAGCTTCAGGAAAAGTGTGTGGAACAGAGCCTGGATTTGTATCAGGATTTTGTCGATCTGACAAAAGCCTTTGATACCGTCAATAGAAAAGCATTGTGGAAAGTCCTCCAGAAACTTGGGTGTCCTGAAAAGTTCCTTACTTTGGTTAGGTCTTTTCATGAAGACATGAATGATAGGGTGAATGTTAGAGGGAAAATGTCGGAGCCCATTTCAATACAAAATGGAGTGAAACAGGGGGATATTCTGGCACCGACCCGATTTGCCATATATTTCACGATGGTGTTCTGTATTACATTCAGAAACTGCAGATACGGTGTTTACGTCCATTATCGAACCTCTGGCAGCATATATAATATCAGGCGCCTTGCTGCAAAAAGAAAGGTATTTACCTCTATCATAAGAGACCTTTTGTATGCTGATGATTGTGAGCTAGTAGCACACACAGAGATTGATATGCAACACATTTTGAATGCATTCTCTGATCCTTGCACTGCCTTAGGATTGACAGTCAATCTCATGAAAACTGTTGTCATGCATCAACCTGCCCCAGGTAAGCAGTATAGTGTACCAAATATCTATGTGAATGGTAAACGACTTGATGTAGTCGATCAGTTTGTCTATCTGGGAAGCACTATTAATAGATATGGCAATGTGGATGATGAAATTCCATTTAGAATTAGGAAAGCAAGTGTTGCTTTCGAAAGGCTAGAAAAGCGCCTCTGGAGTCGGCGAGACATATGCAGAAAGACAAAGATAAAGGTGTACAAGGCATGTGCGCTCCCTTCTCTTCTCTATGCCTGCGAGACGTGGGTCACATATCGATACCACCTAAAACAACTGGAACGTTTCCATCACATGTGCCTCAGACAGATCTATGGCATTAAGTGGAAGGACCGCATCAGTGATCTTGAAATATTGGAAGGCTGTCGGTGTGAAAGTATAGAAGCTCTTGTGTTAAAGCAAAGGCTCAGATGGATTGGTCATCTGGTCAGAATGAAGGATTCAAGGATGCCAAAACAACTCTTTTATGGAGAGTTAGCTAAAGGAGAACGACCTCCACATAAACCAAAAAAGAGGTATAAGGACTTGCTGAAGGCTTCCTTAAGAGATGCTTGTATCTCTCCTGACACACGGGAAGGCATAGCTATTGATCGTGGCAGGTGGAGAAGAACTGTGCATGAGGGGACTGTGCAAAAGTGGCTACTTTTGAGAAATCTCGTGTTGCACATGAGAAAGTAAGATGGGATGTCAGGAAGGGCATCGCTGTTACACTTCTAGAAGGGAAGGGTCTTCCTTTGATTCTGACATGCAATGTCTGTGCAAGACCCTACCTCAGTAAAGCTGGACTCATGTGTCATCTTCGTAATCATAAAACGAGACAGATGAGTGACAACCTGGCCACTGGTGGTGGTGTAACACACCATACTAATTATATCTGTCAGGCATGTGGAAGAGAGTGTAATTCGGCAGGAAGACTTAAACGACATGCAAAGGTACATGAAGCCCAGTTACAACTACAGCCGGCTATTACCAGTAAAGGTTTTAGTTGCCAATTTTGTACAAGATATTGTAGATCTTTAGCTGGGCTAAAAAGTCACATTCAATCACAGCACCAGTAACAGTTAAGCTTCGTGCAATGGTCATACTCGATAACGAGGGGGCAGCCATAATAATGTATGCATGTATGTATGTATGTATGTATGTATGTATGTATGTATGTATGTATGTATGTATGTATGTATGTATGTATGTATGTATGTATTAACGAGTGTATGTCGCGGGGAAAGGAAAGAAAAAAGAGAAATAAAAGCAGAGAAGAGAAAATGTGTTACCTCCATAGCATATATAATATGGTGTAATTTGAATTGATATAGCATTATTACTATAGTGGAGTTTCATGTTAAGATAACGAAAGAAAATGGAAAGAGAAAACATATCGAAGTTAGTAAGAAGGAGATTGGAATGGACGAGACATTACGAGTAAATATACATATAAAAGCTTGTACTTCTATTGTGGCTTCAAATTTTGGCACAAAGCAGCAATTTCGGAGGTGCAGGGAAGCCGATTACGTCGACTTTAGTGCTCAAATGGTACTTATTTAATCCACCCATAAAAAGATGAAAGGTGAGGTTGGCCTCGGCCTCAGAACGTAACAACGGACGAAATGCCGATTCTGCCAGAACGACGCCTTAAACTTGGACATTTGTACTGAAAATGCAAGAACCAATCTAAAAGTTTATCAAGACTAACTTCTCTTGTTCCTCCGAGAACCTCATTTATGTTCTTACATGCGTCGATTGCCAACACAATTATATCGGACAAACGAGCCTTCGTTTACGCAGAAGAGTAGCAGTCCATAAAGAACAGATAAATCTCCCACAATACCGTCAAATTCCACTCAGTAGCCACATAGACTCTTGCGCTGGAAATAAAAATCCCAAATTTCATATATTCCCTTTCTACCAATGTAAAGACAGAATATCTACACAAGAAAGAATCCAAAAATTCCAAACGTTTCTTAATATGCAAACTCCATGGTGACCGTATTCCTTTTTCTAGTATACCGTCTGACAAAAAATAGATATAAGCATCCTGTTTGACAAAAAAACCAGCATTCCAATTAAAGAGTATAAAATCCACAGAATTATCTCCCCTTATTCACAGGAACTGGATAACTCCTAACCCATTTCCTGTTTTGACTCATAAACATCCAACATTTTCAAACAAAACACTACACTTAAACACATGCATCCTAATCCTCCAAAGGAGTTTTTCCATGGACTAATATTGTAAAAGCATAAAGATACTACAATGTATTGGTATACTTATTTATTAATTTTTGTATATATTTATTATTTTTATGAAAAAACATTGTAAATTTATTTTCCCCCCTCCTCAATTTAAAAAACAATTTCCCCCCTTCCAAACCTTGAAAATTTGCCTTGCAATGAAAGTTTGATTTCTTTTTTCATTTTACATACACCCATTTTTATTAAAATTTACTTTCAATTTAGCATTCTGCCTTATCATTTTTTCCTCTCCTATATATATATATATATATATATATATATATATATATATATATATATATATATAGTAACAGTATTAGTAAAATAAATGGAATTAAGATTTTAGTTAGTACGACACGTGTTTCGACCCGTTCTGGGTCTCTTCCGGTACATAAATAGATAAAAAATATTAAAAAAAGAAGAAGTCTCACTATAGATTCGGTTTTACGTATCGTTAAATGTCCGTCAACTTTGAGAATGAGTAAAAAACAGAGAAAAATTGAAACGCGAAAAATTCAAATCTGAACGTGAAAATTCTAGTTTAGAGAAAATAACGTAATCGGCTATAGGTGTTGAAAAGGAAGTAGAAAGGAAGATAATACTAAGACGAAAAAGTTTTTGTATTCGTGCTCATAAGCACATATATATGCACAGATACATATGCATATATATATATATATATATATATATATATATATACGCACTTATACATATGCGCTCACACACGCATATCCAAGTATATGGGTATATACGTGCAACTAGATACAGGTGCATACACACACGTATTGGCGAATGCATACATGTGTTTATAGGAACTCATATATACACGCTCACACTCGCGTATACAAATAAGTAAATATATACACGAACATACATACATATACACATACACACACTACACACATAGTAGATATGTAATTTTTGAACCCACCGAAAAGCTGTCAGTGGATATACCCGACTTTGAGACGGTAAGCGCTGCGTCTAGCACGACCCATCGTATAGTTGACAGTTAAATGAATGGAGGTTTAATGGATATATTGTACGTAAATATGTATGTAATTCTATATCTATGTGCGTGTGTGTGTTTGTCGTCCCAACACCATTTGACACCCGGTGTTGGTCTGCTTATGTCCCCGTATCTTAATGGTTCGGCAAAAGTGACCGATGGAATAAGAACGAGGTTTACAAATAAAAGTCCTGAGATTGATCTGTTCGACTAAAAGCCTTCAAGGCAGTAAATGACAGAAACAATTAGAAGAATAAGAGAATAAGTAGACAAGGAGACAAAATAAACTAGCAAAACTATCCAGTAATTTTTTGCTAGTTTATTTCGTCACTTTGTCTTCTCTACTGGTGCTGTATGAACATTTAATGTGGTTTATGGTCAAGTTTTGACTGCTATTTCCAGCGTGGTAGTATCTCTTAGATACTCTAAATTATAATTTTACACGTATATACACACACATATACACATACATATATACAAACATGTATACACACAGACTCAGACACACACCAATTGTACGAATATTGTTCCATAGTTACTCATAATACTTCCTATAATATATGTCATTGTTTTGTTTGGTTGTGAAGTCACCTGACCATTTAAAATGGCGACCTACCTCTTAACTTTCAATTTACTGTTTATTTCTTTAGATTCTATTATGTTTCACTTCTGGAATTATTAATTTATTGATTTTCTCCTTGACCTACTGCAATTCTGAGCTCTTTGTTCTGCTCTACAACTTCTATAATCCTTTGAGTGTTCTCTTTCGAGATTTACCTATATTGAAAGTGCTTAGCTATGTCTGTTAATATATTGGTAAGGAAATAGGTTTCGTTTCTTCGATTTACTGTTAGCCATATTTACATTTCTCTTAGAATCTAGAATGTTTCACCGAGGAAACTATGTCATGCATGTTCTTGCTGAGTTTTCCCTTTCACGAGAAGAAATATCTTATCTGCTGACATTGCTATTTTTTAAAAATTTCTTTTCTTTTAGTATATTGACTACATTACATGATACTGACATTTTATTACAATTTACGAAGACGACTATCGAGAACATTAAAATTTTATAGCATTGGCTGCCATAATTCATTGTATATTTCTCTTTGAAATTCAAAATAATAAGGAGCTGCATTAAACAGGTAAAGGTAACAGCTTGTGACAAGTATCAATAAACCAGATTAATAGCATTTTGTAACCTTGCGAAATTGGTTCAAAGTTAAACGGTAGATAAATGTTTATCTCTTTAATCTTCTCTTTATCTGTATACTTCGATTAATACACACACATATACATATATGTGTGTGTGTGCGCGCGCGTGCATTTGTCTATGTATGTATATATATGTATATTCATGTATATGACATGAATGATCCATACTTCGGACACAAGCACTCATGTTCGGATATTACTAACATTAAAATTTCTGTTGATTCTCACAGAAGTCTTGCGCAAAACTGAAACTTTGTAACTGGTATATCTTTCCAAGTTTGTTTGAATCCTGTTAGATTGAATCAACACCGCAGAATGCTATGTTTTGGTTGATGATTTTGAGGAAACACCTTTAATAAGTCAAACATTTCTTGAACAAATTAATGGTAACTAAAGAAAAAGTGTAGCCATGTATTTTGTGAAAAATATGCATAACTGCATAACTGCATAACTGCTTCCTAGCCGTGTCACGACATGTGTAGGAAGAAGTTATGTCTATCAAGGAGTATCAACCTATTTTGGACGTCCGAAATGAATTCAACAAATGCAGTAAGTCTGAAAGGTAACTGAATAAAAAATTCAAGTAAGCATGATATAAATACCTCTGAAATGAATTGTTTTGAGTGTTTTAACTCTTCTGGATATGTAAAGTTGTCGTGAAATTGAATTTTAATAACTTTTATCCATACGCAGAAAACACCAAAACTGTGTTGAAAAATATGGCTTTGTATTACATTAGGATACTGTTGGTCACCTTGGGAGTTATAATTTATTGATAAATTGGTTATTTGGTTGAAAAGGTTTGATGAATAAATTTCTCAGTTTCTGCATGTAGGTGAACATCCATCTATGGAGGATTTGTTTTTATAGAAGTAAGGTCCGGATGAGGATTAGTACTAAAAAACGACTCACAAAGTCATGTTCCTTGATGATCTCATAGTGAACTCCCAACAATTTTGGTACATGTGTAATAAAATACATTTTTTTGAAAGCATATCTGTTTTATCAAGTTCCACAAAAATATGGAAATCATTCTTAGCAGCAGTTTGTATTTCCTGCCACACAAGAGATCACATGATTTCTTGTACGACAAATTCATGTAAATTCTTGTCACAAGTAATTTCTTTGTCAAGTAATAAACAAACAACTACCTGTGATCAGAGCATACTATATTAACAGGCAATCATGTAATTGGAGGCAAGTCGATGGTCAAGTTACTCAGAAAAGAAATTATGAGTAATTTGTCAGCTGTAATTCAACTGAAATAGGATGTCACAAACTCGGTGTGGACACTTCTTTCCCCTGGATCTTTTGCTCAATCAGAACATCTATGTACACAGTAGGAAATACTTGTGAGAAGCTCCAGCATGAAATGATACGAAATTATTTCTATAATTCGGTTTGCATGTTTTCAGATTGGTTTGAGTATGTGTGAATTTCCTGTTGGAATTATAAAATTGGGTATATGGTATGAGAATGTTTACAATGTTGCTTATTTTGATATATATATATATATATATATATATATATATATATAGTTAATCCAAACATGAAAACACAAAGAGAAAACACAACAACGCGAGGAATACGCAATCATTTCGGACTACATAACTGCATTTCGGATCACATAACATAAAAACGGTTGATGCATTACTTGGTTAAGATTTGTTGGCATTTTGCCCTTGGATATTTTTTAAATACATCTCTTAAGTTACTTTACGTTGTTCATCAGAATGTATCCCGTTTTTGATAGACTTTTTAAACGCGTGCTCCAGTTCGGACGTCCTAATTGTGGTTCAGTGAGTAAACGCCTCACAAAAACATTTTGAACAGTGCTAGTCGAACTACTGACTTGAATGGAATTTGCCATTTGTCAACTTTGTCTCATTTGTTTTATTATCATCATCTCCTTAGGATATGTCATATCTATGCACCCGTGATCAACAAGTTCAGCAGACCTTCTGCTTAATTCTAGCTATCAATTGTAGCAACTTCACAGAAATTCTTCTGATGGACTATGTGTCATGCTAATTGGCTGATGGAGCTCACCTTTTAGTTTAGCATGGCTGTGAATGTCACTGCGTATTCCTCGCGTTGTTGTGTTTTCTCTTTGTGTTCTCATGTTTGGATTAACTATATATATATATGTCAAAATAAGTAACAGGATACCAAGTAGTGATGCAGTACGACCGTTTCAAGCGGCTCCATTTAACTGAACATTTCAATCATTACATCTTTAGCTGCACATATAAATGAATACAATTTTAACCAGTCGGGCACATTAATATAATTTTTCTCAAATATTTTAACAGAGCAAGGAGATGGAAGAAATTCGTGTTGTCGCTATTCTAGCTAAGAATAGACTTATTTCGATTTTATTCACCTTACTTCAAGTTGTACGGATAATACCGGGCTGACTTGGTGCTTCAACTTAAGTACCTAATTCAACTGAATCTCAACTATTTCTCTCTCTCTCTCTCTCTCTCTGTATATATATATATATGTTCTTAAAAACTAGAATATTACCGACAGTAACTTCGAAGTTACGGGCAGCTAACCCAACGCCGGACGAAGTTAATCCTGGCTTATATAGTCTCTCTTAAAATTAAACTTTCCTTGAATTTATTGGTTTGAGTGGAGGAGCATTAACGTTGTAGTGTGAGGTGTGATGGAGAGATGTTTTGGAGACAATTCTATTGATTAAATTCTACGTAAAATAGGTGGAAGTTAAATTTAAATGAGATACTATAACTGTTCGTTTTCCTTCAGAAATGAAAAGTAGAATACAACAAAACTATGCATCTATGCTTGAATTTTAAAATAACATGTTACTGATTTCAGCATAAATCGGACGATATGCAAACCCTACAAAGATGGGACACAAGACCAAAAGATTGTGGGAAGTGCACAGCCGAGAAGAATCTTACACGCAAAAATCTTAATAAATCTACAAACTAACCAAATGTTACACCGGGCACCTTTACTAAATGTCATCATTAATTCGACATGTACCCATCATCTGAGTGAATTGAATAATACTAAACTATTTATCGGGAACAATCACAGAGTCTCTCCCCCTCCCTCCGTTTCTCGCTTTCGATTTGCAATTTTTATCTATTCATCACTATTCCTAATATAGTTTATATAAAAAAATACTTTGATATGTTGTAATATTTATGTTTTCATGTTCATTCTTACAAAGCTGAATGAACCAGTACTAAGCTAACAGCTTGGAACTATCATACTCTTTCTATTTCCGTTTTGTAGCCAGCTCAGGAGACTCTATTGGTAGAGACTTCCGAGCTAACTGCACATATGCATACTTTCCATACTCATTTCATTATAGCAGTTTCTCTTCCCCCTTTCCTATTTAGGTAATGGTTAAGTGCTTTACACACACACACATACACACAATCACCACAATCGCACAAACACAAATACACACACGCACACGCATTCAATCAGGCTGTGTGTTAAGAAGCTTGCTTTCCAAACACGTGTTTTCAGGTTCAGTCACACTGCGTGCCAAGTGTCTTTTGCTAGAGCTCCATTTAAAGGCAATGTTTTTGTTGTTTCTAAGGCGGTTAGCTGACAGAAACGTTAGCACGCCGGACGAAATACTTAGGGTATTTCGTCTGTCTTTGTGTTCTGAGCTCAAATTCTGCCGAGGTCGACTTGCCTTTCATCCTTTCGGGGTTGATTAAATAAGTACCAATTACACCCTGGAGTCGATGTAATCTCTTAATACCTTTGTCTGTCCGTGTTTGTCCCCTCTTTGTTTAGCCCTTTGTGGGAAATAAAGAAATAAATATTTTTGTTGTTTCTAAGGCGGCGAGCTGGAAGAAATGCTTAGGGTATTTGGTCTGTCTTTACGTCCTGAGTTCAAATTCCGCCGAGGTCGACTTTTGCCTTTCATATTTTCAGGGTCGATAAATTAAGTACTTGTTGCGTACTGGGGTCGATATAATCGACTGTCCCATCCCCCAAAATTTCGGGCCTTGTGCCTAGAGTAGAAAAGAATATTTTTGTTGCTTTTTCTATCATATTTCTTTAAATTTTCTTTTTATAAAAAAAAGATATACACAAAGATATTTGATAGACGGAATGTTTCCCCAAATGATTCAAGCACTAAACAATTTACGTAGGGTGATACAATATCTTGTCTTTGTCTTTAATTATTGGCATCACCTCATGCATTTCGCCTGACTTCTCACCTGCATTGCTTAAAGGGATTCTTAAAATATTTATTTTGTTTACACATTGCAATGCTTCGAGCAAATTACAGAACTTTTATTTATATGTATGCATGCATGCCTATCTGTCTGTCTGTCTGCATGCACATATGTATGTAGGTATGTATGCTTGTTTGAATGTTCTTATTCTCTTACATATAGAGAGTTAATTTAGAGCGGCCACCTGTTTAGTAGCAAAGCTGTTTTGTTCATCAGCCTTTAAATCTTAGAAGAACTTGCAAATTTTTTATTGTTCCAGATATCATGATCATTTGTAGTGTATGAATTAAGTAGTTCGGTTCACTCATACTTTGCTTCAGACGGGTTGGCACGTATCCTGTTGCTCCAATAATAAATTGGTATGAAGCAGGCATATACATAACATGAAACTCGAATTACTATTTAATTTACACATACATATACACATACGAAGGCACACACACTCATACGCACTTACTCAAATGTATAAACGTGTGCGGGGTTGTACATCTGTACACATAAACACGGGAGTATGAAAGTAGTACAGAATAAACAACAGTCTTAACTGTATTTACTGAAAGAATTATAAAGATACAATGGATTATACGCTTACTGGCATCATAAAATAGAACCTTTTGCAAATAAACAGTTCAAAGATGTCAATCGTTTGAGTTCCATTTATGTTTATGGTGATATTTTGTTATTTTGATCCTGGTCAGTTCTCAACAAGCAGTCCTATGACTGAAGGTAGTATATCTTATGATATACCAGCAACTACATTATTTAATTAATCTTTCTCTGTTTAAGGCAGTAAGATGAAAGTAAAGGAAAGTGTAGTTTCTGTTTCTAGCAGGCCTTCAGCTATTAACTCGGGCTCTCTAAAAGCCGTTTGATACATTTTGTTTATTTAACCGGCAAAAACGTTATGTAGATATCTTTTTGTCAACGATTTCTTTCGTATTTCGAGTTCAAGCCACATGAGTTCACATTTGCTTTTCTCCCTACCCTCAGTATCTATCAAGTCATATTTTTTGGTCAACTACATTTTGTTATACCCATTCTCAAACTTCTGTCACAGGGATTTACGAACCACATAAAAGTGAATGTGGTTGAGTGGTCGAACTAGCAAACTACTTGACATTTCCTTCCATTTCATGACATCTGAGATCAAATTCTGCCGGAACTAAGTTTGCCTTCAGTTCTTCATTTCAATCGACTTTTGCCTTCCTCTCAAAAATGTGTGATCTTTGCTAATACATAAAAACTTCGTATCAATGCAGTTTAGTAACTAAAACGGTACTGTAAAAATGCGGTTTAGTAATTAAAACGGTAGTGTAAAAAACGAAATGTCATATCTGACAGGGAACGGAGCCAATGAAATATATTTGCAAGTAGAGCCGTAGTTGACTACTCCCATTTCCAATATTGTGCGGTATTGTATCAACAATATAAATCATCATTGTTATGTATAAACTTCTGTTATGGAGAGCAAATATTCCATACTTCATAATACAGAACTTAATGTCGGTTATACAATTAGCTTCTAATTGAAAAAAGAAATGTTCTTACCAAATGGTTTGAGATACTCAACAGAACATTTCTAATTACTTCTCGTTCTTGTGTATTATTTTTGTAATATTGCATTAACTTAATTTTGCTAATGTAATTTATTACTATCGGAAAGGTCGTCTTATTAAAATTATTAAAAGCCATATGATTTCATCCATGATTTCTTTTTTGCCGTTCAGCTTGGAATTTACGCACACACACATATAGGTACGAACATACGCACGCACACACACACACATACACACACACACACACACACACACACACACACACACCACACACACACACAAATACACACACACACACACACAAACACATACGCACACAAACACTCTTTGAGTTCAGTTCTTGAATAGAATATAATTATTGCGGTTGCCATGCAATACTTATTTCTCTTACATGTATAATGTAACAAATTCTGTCATTCACCACTCTTGTACCATGTTCGTTATCTGCCTTAAATTCTTGTAGCCCGTTAAATCACCCAAGGTTAAGACTTAAGTGTACCCCCGAAGAATTGATACTTTTATTGATTCTAAATAATAGTCGACTGGCACAGTACACGACTGGTAGTTATTTCATCGATGAAAGTTAATGTCAAGGTAGGCAGGGTTGTAACTCAGAAAATATGATGAAGAACGTAAATGAATTAATGGGATCCATTTAATGGATTGTTAAAAGCATCCATTAAACTTCACGTCCTTTTGTAAACAGTAAAAATGATATCGTTTCAGAACTTCCATTCTTGCAGGCATTATTAATGCACTATAAATAATAATTCAGTATACTAATATTATATTTACTATCGATGCAGAATTTCTGGCCGTGACTTGGCTACATCGTCAGAGGGTCAGTATTGCGTTAGTTCTTATAGTTTATTTACATTCGCAGTTCAAATCTCACCGAAGCAATAAGGGGTTCCAGAAATACACGCAACGAGATAAGAAATCATCTGGACAAATCATCCAGAGATTGGAAATCAAAAGCATTTGTAGTATTTAGTAGGTTTTAATAGCGCAATGTCCAAAACTAAAAGGGGTGACTACAAAATTCCTTGATTTTTCGTAGTGTTATAAACATATTCGTACCTACTGACACACCGTGCACATATTATAGAAAGCAGACGAGTGGGATCGAAGGTTGTGTCATGCACAAAGGCATTTTTCGGATGATATCTTATAGAAACTGTGTATAAACACCAACTTGATAAAATGAGTCACATTTTAACGAGGATTTGCAGGTCGTGATTTTCATCTGTTCTATAGTACAATTATGTGGTATTTAGGATTTGGGGCTATGAACCTTGGTTGCGTGAGAGTTCTTTAGAAACAAGTATAAGATAACTATTTCGATCGCATGATTAGCACAAGTCCTGAAATTTGGGGGAAGAGATTTAGTCGATTACATCGACTCCAGTGCGTAACTGTTACTTATTTTATCGACCCCGAATGGATGAAAGGCAAAGTCGACCTCGGCAGAATTTGAACTCAGATCGTAGCTAAGCATTTCGTCCAGCGTGTTAAAGAATCTGCCCCACCTCACTGTTTTAATACTACTACTACTACTACTACTACTACTACTACTACTACTACTACTACTAATAATAATAATAATAATAATTATCATTATTAACATCCATACAGGAAGTGCAAAAGATTGTCTTAACTGGTATGTCACACGTACTGAGAAGAACATTGTCGCTGTGAATTTTCTCTCCTTTTCCCCTTTATTTGTTTACTTTTTATTTTTTCCTTTTTGTCTCTGTCTTTCTTTCTCGTTTTCTCTCTTTCTTCACCGTTTTCTTTCTTTCTTCACCGTTTTCTCCCTTTCTTCCCCGTTTTCTCTCTATCTTTCTTTCCCTTTTCTTTATCACATGACTTTGTAAATGAACAATTTGGTGTATCTATTTTAATGGCCTACTAATGTATACAGTGCGTTTCTCTGCTCTAGGTTTCAGGAAGACTCTCGGTAAGAAATGGAAACAGAATTGAAAGAAGTTAATAATGAAAATAATAATAATAATAATAATAATAATAATAATAATAATAATAATAATAATAATAACAATAATATTTTATTGGTTGAACGATATTTCGACAGCTAGCCTGTCTTTGTTGAGTTCAAAATGAAAAGTGATAAAAATTGTAAATTATAGAAATTCAACTCCAAAATATGAACGAGAGCAACCAGCGTCCTCATGCTAAAGGAATGACATCATCAGTCTTTGAATTTCATTAATAATAATAATAATAATAATAATAATAATAATAATAATAATAATAATAATAATAACAATAATATTTTATTGGTTGAACGATATTTCGACAGCTAGCCTGTCTTTGTTGAGTTCAAAATGAAAAGTGATAAAAATTGTAAATTATAGAAATTCAACTCCAAAATATGAACGAGAGCAACCAGCGTCCTCATGCTAAAGGAATGACATCATCAGTCTTTGAATTTCATTAATAATAATAATAATAATAATAATAATAATAATAATAATAATAATAATAATAATAATAATAACAATAATAGTCCATTCTTTATTAACCACGGCGGGTTAATATAAAAGATTGGGGATGGTATAGGACATACAATACATATAAACTGGGATTGAATCGTGTAAAAAGGGAATAACAACAAAAATTATAACAAATAAATCCTCAATTGATGGAGACTTCCAAAGGCTGTTCGTGGAAACCCCACAAAAACCACAGTCGCTTTGACCTCTAGGGTAAATGCCTTCTCCTGTTCATCTACCTCCGATCTAGAGACGCATGCTTAAAGTAGGCCCGTCCACTCGAGCCATTCGCATTACATTCACCTGCCTTTTAACAGAATTGCTGGGAGGCAGCTCTTCCTTCTCTACCCTCACTTTGCTTTTCAAGTGAAATATGAAAACGTTGATGAGAGCTTGGCCAAAGAGGTAAGTGCCTGTCTTCAGCACTTTTAACCTTGTTTACCACACAACTTCTTTCGCTAAGGCCACCAGACAAAGAAACATTGCCTGTCTTTCCCTGCCAAAGGAAGGACAGGCGGGGCGATATTCACGATGGACTCAGCTGATACCGGATCAGCCCTGCACGCAACAGCAGGTCTTCGACATAAACCCACAAGTTAGTAATGCTTAGACACTGGACGAGAGCATGCAAAACAGTTTCGTCACTCTGCGTGCACCTCGGGCAAGCCCGGTTGATCGTACTTCCCTGCCTGTAGAGCTTATCTCGAACTGGCAATCCCCACCGATAGCACATTCAGCCCCAACCAGAAAGCCCACCGGAATAGACCAGCCTAATCATTCTCATCAACGCCCATAATCTCCCAAAGAACGTCGTCGTAATTACCCGCCACATTTCAGCTATAGAATGCCTGACTGGAACTTCCACCGACCGCATTGCTTGACCGAGAGAGAACTGTTTAGCAAAAACGTACGATAGTCAGTAATATGAGGCCGTAGAGAAATTATTCAACACTTTGTAAATCAATATGCAAAGGTTGTCAGAATATACATTCAAATAACCATGATAAATTCAATTGCTACAAACATTAGTTTCATTCAAGAATGTCATAATGAAGAAAGTTAACAGTGTGCAGAAACAATCAGAAGGCATTAATTTCTCGTTATGTTCAAATAAAATACTTTATCTCCAGACTTCTAGAACGCAGAACAGTTTTGTGCAACTGAATTAACTTTCTGTTTGAAGAACCGTTCTAGCCTTGGGCGAAAGTTGTTTGAATCCGTACAACGCCAATCCTGCCTAATTAGAGTCTGTCCAAACAACTAACTCGCGCTCCAGTAAAACAAAAAAAAAATGTTTTATCATGTCCTACTACATTTTACCGTCAGCAGACTGAAAGTCGATAGTAAAACAAACAATGAGTATAAAACAAATGTCCAGCAAAAACAAATGTTTGCAAGAAATAAATGTTCATACAAGTGCAAGAAAAAGGAAACAAAATGCCAAACAAATATGAATAAACATTACAAGAATAGCAAAATGGAATCAACATCCATCATGGCAGAAAGTATATGAATTGCTGAATGTAAGGTGAGCTAGCAGTAGCTCTAGGAAAAAATTTAAAGATGTACCTGGCACTAATTTCGTGCACATTTGCTAAGATTAGCAAGGACGACAGAATTGCTAATGTGTAGTAAATGATAAAACTGCTTTTTTTTACTGGAGCGCGAGTTAGTTGTTTGGACAGACTCTAATTAGGCAGGGTTGGCGTTGTACGGATTCAAACAAATTTTGCCCAAGGCTAGAACGATTCTTCAAACAGAAAGTTAATTCAGTTGCTGCTGGTATGTTCGCCAGTCAACCACGTCGTTTGAAACTTCTCTTTTTATCAGCCTCATCTAGCACATGGAAAGTAACCTGTTTGTTTCCTGATCATTATTTTCCCTGGGTTATCCTGAGCAACTCTGACTCTTCGTATCCATTTTTTCATTTGACATTCAAGTTGTATGCCTGTAATGAGTTTATTATATCAATTCATTTGGCTTGCTGAATTTGGTCTCTTCAGGAGTACTAGAATCTGTACTATGGAATGTATATCCAGCTTCATCTTTAAGGCTTGTTGAACTGCCTTAAAGTAGTATGTAGTAAGTGAAACCAAATCTATCCATGTCTTCCACTATATTCTTGTCAGACTGAGGTCTATAATTTAATGTTTGTACACATTAAAAGTCCTTGTTGCACAAAACTGTTCAGTGTTCTAGAAGTCTGGAGATAAAGTATTTTATTTGAACATAACGAGAAATTATTGCCTTCTGATTGTTTCTGCACACTGTTAACTTTCTTCATTATGACATTCTTGAATGAAACTAATGTTTGTAGCAATTGAATTTACCATGGTTATTTGAATGTATATTCTGACAACCTTTGCATATTGATTTACAAGGTGTTGAATAACTTTCTGTAACGCGTTATATTACTAATGTTTTTGCTAAATTCTTTATATTCTGACAACCTTTGCATATTGATTTACAAGGTGTTTAATAACTTTTTGTAACGCGTCATATTACTGACTATCATACGTTTTCGCTAAATTGGTGACCACCCAACGCTGTAATATTTCTGTTGGAAATATTCTCTAAAAAAAATTTGGTAGTATAACTATGCTACAGAAAGTATATTTTGAGCCTAGGTGATATATATTTTGCAACGTTTGAACCTTGTGTGTGTACGTTATGCTGTTTTGAATATTATTGCTTCATGACATTAGTCAAAAGTTCCTGCCTGGATATATCATCATTATGTATAGATTCAAGCTAGAACAAGACGTTTATAAACACTGACTTTTCATTAAATTTCTTTAACCCAAAAGACAATGCAGTTTGGAGTACAGAATTTTGGGGAAGAGGATGAGTCGATTACATCAATCCTAGTGTTCAACTGGTACTTCTTTTATCGACCCCGAAAGGATGAAAGGTAATGTCGAACACGGCGGAAATAATAATAATAATAATAATAATAATAATAATAATAATAATAATAATAATAATAATAATAATGGGGCATATGGGTATTTGTTAGTGATAGCACTTCTGTTCACTATCTGTCGCATGCCAAGAGCATGGCATGGATGATGATGACTGCTTCACAACAAAAGCTCAACTCTCACTTGACTCCAAGTAGCCGGTTGTGCACTCCGGCGGTGATGCCCGGGGACATCCACTCGACAGTGGGGCTAAACTAAGGGAGGGGCAACGGCAGTTAGACTGCTGTTGTAGCTGAAGGGATACCTTCCCTTAAGTGCATGAAGTCTGAGATGGCGGAGAGAGTGGATGACCCATAGAGTCAGATGGACAACGGCCTTGAAGGCGGAACCAGCAATGTGTGTGATACACATAGGGCACACTCAGGCACTCCATGAGTATGTGGCTAATCACCATCAATATACCCAGTAGTTTACCCATAATGGATAAATTAAAAAAAAAACAACTCATACCGCATCACTCGTCTCGCGGATCAACAAGGAGCGCGCCCCCTAACGAGGAGTCAGGCTGGGAGCGAAATGTTGGTTACTGATTCGAAATCTACCTACTCCCGGGCAACTGTGGGCAACTTAACCGAGGAAAACCTCACCCTGAGCCCCACCGATGCAAGCTATACTACATGCAAAGCCCCTAGAACTAAATGGAATCGGGAAGAGTATAAACTAGTAATGGAAGCATGCTACACGGCGGTAGTCACACCATCAGAATATAACATGACAAAAAGAACTTATCAATTATGGTGACAACAAAATCCAACTTCAAGGTTAAATGTGGATCCCAACAAGTTAGGGAATGTCTGAAGAGATATCATTAAAAAACTGGAGGCTCACAGACACTGAGCTGGAAGAAATAAAAGAAAAAGTCAACAGATCTCACCGTATAACACCAAATACAAACGAAATAGAAATAGGGACTACAGAAAACCAAGAAGAAGATGTATTTGAGGAGCCCTCTGTGGGTAATGAGATAGAAGAACCTGTAAAACAACCAGCAGCATGAAACAGTGACATGGATAGGGAGAAATATTTGGAACTAAAAGAAATACAGAGAAAATAATGGGAACAGGTAAAAGCATAAGACATCACAGACAGAGAGCTCCTATCAAAGTCAGTATGGATAATAACCTGAAGGAGTTGATTAAAATTAGCAATAATGTAATAGATAAGATAAAATCGACAACAATAGAACCACTAAATATAGCATCGTTAAACCAACTAGTCTATGCTACAGCTGCAACTATTACTGAAGCAAAGCCATAAAACTAAAAAAGAAAAGTGTTCAACAGAAGAAAAGACAACTAAAATGGAAAGAAAACTTAGAAAATGATATACAATGCATGAAAGGCGACCTATCAGTACTGACCGAAATAAGTAACGGAAACCAGGTCAACCAAAGAAAAGCCAAGAAAATATGCCAAAAGCATGGTATGAAACACAAAAATGAAATACCTGAAGCAAAAGAAAACCCAAGCAAAGGCACAACGACTGTCACGATATATAAAGAGAAACAAGCAATTTAGACAAAACAAATTATTTAAAGAAGATCGAAATTTTACAGGGAACTCGGTAAACAACAAATAAATGTTGAACAATCGCCACATTTCTGGAGTACGATATTGGAAAATGAAAAGCAACATAATGAAGATGTAGAATGGAGTAAAGAACTGGAAGCACTTCTGGAAAATAAAGAAGTACAGGAATGGGAAGATATTCAAAAGGAGGAGGTCACACTGGCCCTGAAAAAGGCCAGCAATTGGAAATCACCGGGAACAGATCGAGTACCAAACATTCGGATTAAACAGCTAGCTGATATACATGGAGATATGTCATCAGCATACAGCGAAGTCATTAAAACCCCAGAAAATAGCCCAGACTGTTTGACACAGGGAGTGACATACCTAATACCAAAGACAAATGACACGGAAAATCCAAAAAACTATGGACCAATCACCTGTCGACCAACAATGTATAAAATATTAACATATGTTATCACTGAAAGAACATACACATTTCTAGAAGAAAACAACCTACTACCACTAGAAGAAAACGGTTGTCGAAGAGGGAGCTACGGATGCAAGGACCAATTGCTGATAAACAAACTGATCCTTGAAGACTGAAAAACCAGGAAAACGAACCTGAGCACATCATGGATCGACTATAAAAAGGCGTTCGATAGTGTACCTCACTCATGGATTCTGAAAGTGATAGAAGTATACAAAGTTTCCCCAACTCTCATCAAGTTTATGAATCATAGCATGAATGCATGGGAAACCACGTTGACGCTGAACCATTTCAGTGGATCAATAACAAGCAAACCAATCAAAATCAAAAGTGGTATCTTCCAAGGGGATTCGCTAGCACCCTTAATATTCTGCTTGGCACTGGCACCATTAAGTACCATGCTCAACAAAACTGGGTATGGATATGAAATCAAAAAGAAAAAAGGGAGTCATCTGTTCTACATGGATGATTTGAAAATGTACTCAAAAAATGACGAAGAAGGTCAATTTGCTATGGTTAAAAAGTTCAGTGATGATATCAGGATGTAGTTGGACTGGATAAATGCGTGAAAACCACTTTCATAAGAGGCAAACTGGCATGTTCTGCGAATATACACGTAGATACAGAAGCAAGAATCCGAGCACTGGACCAGGAAGAGGCATAGACGAAAGTAACGGCATAAAACATTCAGCAATGAAAGAGAAGATTAGAAAAGAGTACTATAGGAGACTACGGTTAGTAACAAAGACTGAACTCAACGCTGCAAACAAAATAGAAGCCATTAACACCCTTGCATTACCTATCGTAGCTTACGGTTTCAACATAATCAACTGACAAAAGAGCGAAATAAAAAAGCTAGACTCCAAGACCAGAAAACTACTAACCATGGCTTGAATGAACCACCCAAAGCGGACGTGAGAATGATTTATTTGCCGAGAAGAGGACTAACTCAATTAGAAGTATCTTACAAAACCACCACTGTAGGATTAAATACATATCTTGAGCTATCAAAAGATCCTCTAATGAAGCTTGTGCACCAGCATGATAAAGTAAAGAAGCTATACTCGGTATACAAAGAATCTGTACAGTTTAAGAAACAACTTATGACGGAGGAACCTAGGATGAAAGCGAGTGAGAAAGTAACCCATTTCGCTAAAAGTATTAAGGAAGAGATGAAAAAACAAGCTCAGAAGAAGAGCAAAGAAGAATGGCTAGAAAAGCCGATGCATGGCCAATACCCATGCAGAGCGAACAAACCAGATGTAGAAAAACGAGACACTTATGTATGTACGAAGAGCCCAGGACTGAAGACTGAAACCGAAGGTTTTATCATAGCAGCACAAGATTAAAGCTTGGCAACCAGGGCTTACCACAACAAAATCATGAACGATGGCACTGACATGAAATGCAGAATGTGTCATGAGCAGTATAAAACAGTGAACCACATCTTAACTGGATGCACAGCGCTTGCAAAAACTGAATATGTTCCTAGACACGATAGAGTAGCGCAATATATCCATTGGAAGATATGTAAACACTACCAGTTTCCAAGTTCAGAAAGATGGTACCACAGCATAAACCTGAAACTGCGACCGGAAAAGATGATGTAACAGTACTCTGGGACATGCCAATCAACAACGATAAAGAAATCAAGGAAAACAGGCGGGACATGATCATCAAAGATGGGAAAAATAAGAAATGCTTAATGATAGATTTGACAGTACTATCAGAGAGAAATGTGTCCATTAAAGAAGTTATTTAAGTACAAAGACCTATAAATAGAAGTGACCAAGATGTGGGGAATGAAAAGCAGCACAGCACCAGTGGTGATTGGAGCGTTAGGGCTTATTAAAAAGGGCTTTGATAAGCAGTTCAACAAAATCCCTTGCAGTGTTAACATGGAAGAACTTTAAAAAATAGTGTTGCTAAGTTCCGCACACATTTTAAGCCATGTACTCTCCATGAGATGAGGACCTGCTGTGACCCTAGGGTCAAAGGATGACCCCGGTTCAGCAGAAGACAACGGACCATATTTTATTTTTAAAATAACAAAATAATAATAGTGTTAGAGCACCGAAGGTCGGATATAGTAACTATTATGAACCATATAAGAGTGCCTAATAATCGACATAGATCAACATATCATCAGGAAAGAAAGAGAAAAAGTCGATAAATATGGAGACCTGAGAATTGAAATCGCTAAGATGTGGAAGCTATGAGAATCGAACATAAAGGTTATCCCTATTGTCATCGGAGCATTGGGATCAATGCCACCCAATCTGAAAAATATCTGAAAACCTTATTGCAAAAGTCGACATTACTTGGAACTGCACGCATATTGCGTAAAGAACTGTCTGTCTGAGGTCTTTGTGACTTACAAACAGTACAATATCTTCAATCAACATCTTCACATCATTGTATACTGTACAACGTCTATAACAACAACAACAACAACAATAATGTCTATGTAATCTCAATTTTAAAACAAGCACCTAATTTTCTTATGGCTTCTTAAACATTCTCTAGAACAACACTATGTACAAAACCAAATATATGGCACCCTAAGCATAACACCAAAATGAACTTCTAACTTGTTGTCTCTTGAGATCTCTGGATGAGACTTGGAACCAACTTGTACAAATGCAAAGCAAAAGTCACACATAAAATAATAATAATAATAATAATAATAATAATAATAATAATAATAATAATATAATAATAATAATAATAATAATAATAATAAATGCTTTCTAATTGATGTATCAATACCGGCAGATGACAACGTGTCTCTAAAAGAAATGGAGAAACTCTCAAAATACAAAGACCTGGAAATAGAGGTAACTAGAATGTGGAACCTGAAAACAGAAACAATTCCTATCATAGTAGGTGCATTAGGCATGATAAAAAAATATTCAGACAAATACATAACAAAAACACCAGGACTTACAAACACATATAACATACAGAAAATTGCACTACTAGGCACTGCACACATCCTACGCAGAACACTTTCCATACAATAACCATCAGAGCATCACAACAAATCACAGCACATACCCAAGGCACACAGAGCTGCGCTCGGTAGTGAAGTGAAAACACGCTATAAAAATAAAACTACTGAATAATAATAATAATAATAATAATAATAATAATAATAATAATAATAATAATAATAATAATAATAATAATAATAATAATAATGATAATAATAAGTCGTTGAAGGCAAAAATTTCACTATCCTTTGGGAATTTCCAGTCAACACCGACAGAACGATCCAGGCTAATCGATCAGACAAAATTATTAAAAACAAGGAAGAAAATACTTATAAACTAATAGATTCAAGTATTCCCACAGATAAAATATATCTAGAAAGGAATTTGACAAATTTAGTAAATACAAACACCTGAAAATTTTGAAATATAAAACATGTAGCATCTAAAAGCAAAAGCCGTTCCGGTAATTGTATGTGCTTTAGGTATAATAAAAAAGGGATGACAGAAATATCTAAACATCCCATGCCTCAAGGAAATCCAACAGATTGTGCTGAGAAGTACTGCCCTCATCCTCGAAAAACTCTATCGGCTTAAATGTATGTGTTGTAATGACTCTGAATTAGATGAATAATCTAAAACCACTTATCAAATATACAAGTTCAAAGTAAATAACAGTGATGATGATGATGATGATGGTAGTGATAATGATAATAATGATAATAATGATATAATAATAATAATAATAATAATAATAATAATAATAATAATAATAAAATAATAATAATAATAATAATAATAATAATAATAATGATAATAATAATAATAATAATAATGATAATAATTAAAGCTCGTGGAAAATCACGAGAGACGAAAGAAGCTTCATTCTATCATAAAGGAAAGCAAAAAATTTGCTATTGATCTCGTGCAGGATACCCAAACTGAACAACCCGAGGGAAGTACGGCAACTATTGTTGCAAAGAAGGTGAAAATGATGGCAATGAAAAAAGCGCACGAGCAATTGGGTGATAGGTGGGAGGAGAAACCTCTGCACGGCAAATATGCGACCCGCAGCAAACAAGCTGATGTTGACCAGAAGCAAACCCATCAGTGGCTACGGAGCTCAGGGCTAAAAGCAGAGAGCGAAGGTTTCATCCTGGCTGCTCAAGATCAAAGCCTATTAACCCGGAACTACCAGGCCAATGTGATGAAAAATGGAGCAGACCCAAAATGCCGATTCTGCAACGACATGATTGAAACAGTGGACCACCTAATCTCTGGGTCTTAGCACCAGTGGAGTATAAATTAAGACATGACAGAGTTGGCCAATATCTCCACTGGCTAATAAGTCGGCATTACAATATCAAAACTGCCGACAAGTGGTATAATCACCACCCTGAGGCTGTAACTGAAGGAGAAAATGTAACCATTCTGTGGGACTTTCCAATACATACAGACCGAACCATCAAGGCCAATAAACCAGATATTGTTGTGAAAGACCAAAACAATAAAGTTTACTTATTGATCGACATGAGCATCCCCTGTGATCATAATATCTCAGCGAAAGAGTTTGACAAGCTCAGAAAATATAAAGACCTACTCATTGAAATTGAGAAAATGTGGCATCTCAAGGCGGTTACAATACCAGTGATCGTAGGAGCACTAGGAATGATCAAGAAGGGAACCGAAAATTATATGAGAATGATCCCTGGCTTACCATCCCTGCAAGAAGTGCAAAAGATTGTCTTAACTGGTACATCACACGTATTGAGAAGAGCATTGTCGATGTGAGAACTGTTGTTGCTCATGTATTTTAATTTAACTTAAAAAAAAAAAAAAATGAACGAACTACTGAGTTTGGTTTAATGGCCTACCAAGGTATACTATGAGTTTCTTTGCCGTAGGAGTCGGGAAGACACTCGGCAAGAAATGGAAGCAAATTTGAAAGAAGAAAAAAAAAGTAATAATGATAATAATAATGATAATGATACTACTACTACTACTACTACTACTAACTACTACTACTACTACTACTACTACTACTAACTACTACTACTACTACTACTACTACTAAAAATAATAATAAATGTCCTGATCCAGTACTAGACAGTGACTCTCATAGCTTCTGATTTTAACTGATTGGAAGTGTTATCATGTACATTGTTTTGTCTTGGTGTAAAAGATGGGCTATAACAAATATTCTGCTCAATACCACAGATTTGATTGTCAGTTGTTTCACCTTAACCAGTTGAGCATGTCCTTTAGTGGCTGACAATATGTGCATCTCTGATCCCGAGCAGAAGTAATTGAGGAGCATCATAGACGTGTGTTGAAAGGAATTCTTCGAGGTTTGGACAATTCACCTTTGGAAACATGGGTGTTTCGTTCAAAATCCTTAATCCTTATTCAGGGGCCTTTTGAGCGGGATGGGTTATTCGACCAGAAGAAATTTCTAACTGAGCCCCACCTGCAAGGTCATGCGCTGTTTATCTTGATAGAAGACCAGCCTGTCGCGCACACATAGTTGTGATGCATGTGTCTGGTGTACCTTTATCAGACGGGTAGTCATGATGGGTATACTGGGCTTCGTATATTTTACCCCAGTGCCACTTTGATTGCATGCACTCTCTCACACAATAATAATAATAATAATAATAATAATAATAATAATAATAATAATAATAATAATAATAATAACAATAATAATAATAATAATAATAATAATAATAATAATAATAATAATAATAATATAATAAGAAGAAGAAGAAGAAGAAGAAGAAGGACAGAAAGACAAGAAAGATGCTGACTAGATATGGGATACTCCGCCCAACAAGTGACACATACTATGTACTAAGAAAAAGAGGGGAAGCGAACTGATTGAATGCCAAAACAGCATTAGAGCAGAAGAAAAGTACATAGTATGGCATCTAAAAAATGCCACAAAACCGCTATTATTGGAAGTACGAGGGTCAGGCTTGTGGAACATTGCAAAGGTAAAGCACTGTACAAGCATTTGAGAATGAATAAAACTGAAAATAGGTGGATAAAGAAAATATGTTGAAGATAAACCAGGCAGAGAAAAATATGGTTATGGAAGATTAAAAGTGACTAATAACTGGAAAAGGAGGTTCTAATATCTGCTGTCCAAGAGCAAGCATTAAGAACTAGTTATGTAAAATACAGAATAGACAACACATCAGGAAGTGGTAAGTGCAGAATTTATGGACAAAATGGTGAAACTGTATGACATATTACCAGTCAATGT
>NC_042998.1:157358597-157431097 GCF_006345805.1 Octopus sinensis
AAAAAGAAAAAATACAGACGAATACAGATCTGTTAGCCTTAAGAAGCTACGTTACGAGCAATGTTTTCACCCAGAAAACTCGGAGGCGGTGTTGTCTCAAAACATTAACCCTAAACAGACAGATCCGTCCCCTAATGTCAACGTCCAAGCTCGTCATGCCTCAATGATAACAAAGCAAAATATACACCGGGTCCCCCATCACCCGGATCAACAATGGCCGCGCACTCCAGTGAGGGACCAGATTGTGTGCGAAAAATCAGCTACTGTTTCAAATTTTCTCGAAACACAGGAGCTGGAAGTACCCCACAAACAGACTATTCCAGCAGATGGCCATCCACGCTCGTCATCAAATAACCAAAAGAAAAAGAATGAAAAATAGTCACGTGGAGATAATAAAGAAGTTCTCAAGGCCTTCTATCATGCCATGTATTTACCCACAAATAAATCTAATACTGAATAAACCTACCTAAACTGGAGACAGAAGCACCTTGAATTAAGATCCTACATAGACTGTCACAAACTTGCCAAAGCCAGAAGAAACATTATGAAAAAGAAATTACTAACTGAATTAGAGATTGACCAAATTAAACAATCAATAAGGAATAAAAGTAACGAAGTTTTATAGATATTATACTTCACTGAATTGGCAGCTAGAGCCTAATGTTGTGCAGCAATGGTCAGGCTTTCGGTAGTACGCTTCAAACCACCTCGCTCAAGCCATGCCCACGTTGCTGTATTATCCTTAACGTCTTGTGTATTCTTTTCAAACTGTCCATACATTCTCATTTCAAGAAGGTCTTCTTTTCTTTTCACCTCAGTTCTTTGGTTAAACTCTTCCTTGCTCATCATTTCATCTGCATATCTTTCAAGGCATATCTTTCACGGCATATTGCAGCAGGTCTTCATCACTATCAAATGCTCGGCAAGCGTTCTCCTTTCATTCCTTATACAATGGTTTATATTAATTCGTCCTCTGCCACTATTCTTTCTTTTCACATACAGTCTGTTTACATTTGCTTTAGGTCGTAGCGCCCCAAGCAGCGTCATCAGCTTTCTCGTCCTTCTATCTAGTGTTGATATTTCCTCCTAAGTCCATTCGAGGATGGACATTCTATATCTGACCAGCACAACTGCCCAGATATTCATGGCGGTAATCAATTTTTTTTCCTTCAAGTTGGATTTAAACACCATCCTCACCTTGTTTTGGTAGGCCTTGCTGACCTTGACTTTCATTTCTCTGTGTAGAATGTCATCCAGCTCCAAAATCACTAAATATCTATGCCCACTGCCGTCGGGTTCACACATGGTCTCTCCTGATGGTAACAGCAATCCTCTGCTGGCCGCTTTCTTGCTTCTTTTCATATTAAGTACTGAGCATTTAGTGATCCCAAACTCCATACTGATGTCCCTAACATACTTCTGAGCTGTTTTGGTTAAGGAATCTATCTGGTTTTCAGATTTCTCAAACAATTTCAGGTCATCCATAAACAGAAGATGGTTCAATAATGGGCCTTTCTTCCTACATCGGTAACCCATCTTAACTTTCCTAAGTGTCATTGTTATGGGTATTAGTGAAATTACAAAAATAACCGAGAAAATGAGTCACGTTGGAAGATTCCCCTTTTAATATTAACTTCTCTAAGGAATACATTACTTGATTACAATCTGGTTTTCCACTTTTTCATGCTCTGCATCAGAAAATTTGTGTTGTCAGCAACATCAAACATCTGCAGGCATTCAACAATCCAAGAATGAGGCATCATATCATATGCCTTCTTAAAGTCAATGCACGTCATAGACATGTTTTTATCCGTCAAATGTAAATAATGTTTGTATGATGTTTTTTACAATGCCTCAAAACTGTTTTATCGATGACCAGGTGATCCTTGGTACCCTGACAAACAAGGACAGACAAAGGGATTAAGTCGATTACATCGACCCCAGTGCGTAACTGGTACTTTATTTATCGACCTCGAAAGGATGAAAGGCAAAGTCGACCTCAGTAATTATGTCTTGATAGTTCCTATCCACATTGCATTCCTTTTATGTACCACATTGCTTTCCCATAATACGCCACAGAACTACTTGTCTTGATTTGCATCAAGAGCAAGATTTTCCCCATTGTCTCTTTCTAATGTTCAGAAGAATTGCTTCGGGCTACTTTTTAACAATCTGTTCTCCTTGAGCTGCTTATTTCTGTTCACAAATTTTCTCATCTTCTTTTTGACATGATCCTCTGTTTTAACTGTCCTATTAATGCACCAAACCCGTTCTTCCGTATTTCATATTTCTTCTCTAATTTTTTTTCGGTCGGTCCTTTCCCAATTTTTCCAGTTTCCTGTTAACCATTGCTCAATTTTTCCTAGATCTTGCCTTGCTCACATTATGTCTCTTTCAATGCATCGTTTCCAACATGGTTCTTTTGCTTTACCATTTTTTGTTCTCTTAAGTTGTAATTTCTCCTCAAAAAGTAATGCAATAGCTCGAAGATTCCTTGTTTGTGTCATGTCCTCCGACTAGATGTATGGTATGACAGTGTTTATGTTTTGTGTTACTTTATTTATCATACTCCTATCTACCCTTCTCATATTCATGAGGATTTTTTCTTCTGGAGCAGTCAATAAGTCGGTGAGTCTTATTTGAACTTCAAGCAATTCATTATCTAGCTGGTTCGTTTCCCTTGCATGTCCACCCACAACAGTATCAGGGTTCACTGTTTAAAGTTCCTGTTCCTTATCCTTAACAGCCCCATCACCATTAGCCTGTTCCTCCTTTCTATTTTTCTCCCTGCTTTCAACTCCTACCTCCCTGTTTTCAGCTCGGACCATCCTTTGTAGCCCATCAGCAAGGTCTCTCAGGCTCTCACTAATCCGAGATATTTCTACTTCAGTTAAGTAACCCTTCCTCCTAATCACTCTTACTTGGTTCATTAGTTTATTTTCCATGCCAAATTTCAAGGCACATCGACCTACTCCGCGACTTTCGGTCTTTCATGACATTCAATAAGCATATCGTACACTTCCTTCCTCCACTTATGTCTGTTTTTTGCGCACACCATGTATGTGATCTGTTGTAACATAACGACCGTCCGAGGCCAAATCACTGCCCCTGATGCAGACGGTTTCGGACGTGCCGTGCCGAGAACCTCCACCATGATCGGCTATATCTCCATTCTCGCCGTTAATTCTTTCCTTGTTATGTTGCATCATGGTTTCATGAGTCGTTCGTGGGGTTCCCACGAGAGTTGATATTGAGATCACATCTCTCTCTCTTCCTCTCTTTATTTGTATATACATGTGCACATATATGTACGTACGCATATATATAAATGACGTGCTCGCATTGTGTCGCCTCCATAACTATTATCATCATCATCTATATATTAATACGCTTGTACCGTCGGTGTTTGTCACGTTAAGGGAGATAATTCAGAATTAAATTCGAGTTATTTCCTTTCGTTTTGTGGAAGGAAGAAAATGACGATATATTATCTACATATAATATAAGGAAGTGCTGTAACGGATGTATTTCACATATACTTCCACACAATAACTTAAAATATACTTATATTATTAATAAATGTTTGTCTGTCTGCCTCTCTGTCTGTTTCTCTCTGAACTCTCTTTCTTCCTATCTATGACGTATTCTACAGGTTTATATAAACCTGGACCTTAAAAGCATCTTTAAATGGTGACCATATTTAACTTTCGAATAATTTTTATTATTTTTGTGTTATACTACAAATACATTTTCATATAATATTTTACGTTTTCAGTTCGACAGTTCATAGACTGCACATTGCACAACGCTCACTTCCACATCCTTGGGAGGTGTGAGCTTTGAGGTTCTTTTTGTTTGTTTTTCAAAGGATACATAAATATAATACATCTGAAATAATTCATCATAATTATTGAGAATATTGAATAATATACAAAAACTTGCATAACATTCCCAATATTTTTCATCTGGACACAATTTGCGTACAGCCTATGAAAATTAAAAATGATAGAATGCGACCATAGACTTCCAGAAGTAAAGATTTGTCACGGAAGCATGTAGTGAAGCTAAAGCTATTTTAACGTTGCATTATATTCCTGAAGAAATTCATTGTAGTATAGTTACAACTGATTACATATAATTCGCTTTATCATTCTATATATTAATACACTTCTACGTTTTCTCATATCACTTACAGATTCAACCTTTCTTAAAAATGGAAAAGAGAATAAGTCAACAAAGAGTAGAAGCAAGAGAGCGACAGAGAAGACGATGACAACGGTTACGAGCAGAAGAGACGCAAGCAAATTCGAGAAGAAATGCAAGAAATGAGGAATAATATGAACCAAGAAGAGAGAGAAATTTATCTTTACAATAGAAGAAACAGAAATCAAGAGAGAAAAAATAACATGAATCCCGAGGAGAGAGAAGCTTATCTACAGAATATGAGAAACAGAGTTCAACAGTGGAGAAATGCCATAAATTAAGATCAACTTTTAGGATTCCATATTGGTGATATGAATGTTATTTGTCGATACTGTGGTGCTCTAAGATTATCAAGTGAGATCCTGAATTGTTGTCACAATGGAAACGTATAAATTCCTGCTTCGCAAGAATATCCTTGTAATCTTAGGTACTTATTTGATGTAAATAACCACGAAGGGTCTAATTTTAGGAACAACATAAAATATAATTCTGCCTTTGCATTTGTTTCTTTTGGCGGTAATATCAAATCTCCGCCAGGACCTGGCCCTTTGTACTTCCGATTACAAGGTCAAATATATCATTATGCTTGCATCTGCATCCAAATGAAACTGGACAGAGAATATATGGTCAGCTCTACATCCTTGAAACAAATGAAGCAATCTATACCCGAGCTAACGCTAATGAAAATGCCAATAGAGACCATCAACAACGTTTCAGGATATCCAGCATACAGGCGGTAGAACAATGGAGACACGATACAAGTGGAAATTCACCAAGTCAACAATATATTTATTGTTCCATATAATCGGTATTTGTTGAAAAATATCATGCGCACATTAACGTTGACGTGTGCTCTTCTGTGAAAAGTGTGAAATATATTTTCAAATATGTCTAAAAGTACACGATTGTGCAATAATGGAAGTAAGAAATGACATTACAGACAACAACGAACAAATTAATGTACATGAATACAACGAAATAAAACAATATACTTCATGCAGGTACGTGTCTCCACCTGAAATACTTTGGCGATTATCGGAGATCAAAATGCATGGGCAGTCCCACGCGGTATACCGTTTGACTTTACATTTACCCGATGAACAGCAAGTCTACTACATAGCAGGAGAGCAACGACAAGCAGCTGCACGAGCACAAAAACGTGATACACATTTAACCGGTTGGTTCAAGCTAAATCAGTCTGAAAAGAATGATAGAAATCTTCTTTACTGTGATATCCCTGAACAATATGTTTCACAAGCAGACTACAAAGTGGACACGGCGACTGCGCTTCCATAATATTCCTTTCTACTCTAGGCAAAAGGCTTGAAATGTTGGGGTTGGGGGCCAATCGATTAGATTGAATCCAGCATGCAACTGGTACTTGATTTATCGACCCCGAATGGATGAAAGGCAAAGTCGATCTCGGAGGAATTTGAACTCAGAACGTAAAGACAGACGAAATACCGCTAAGCATTTCGCCCGGCGTGCTAACATTTCTGCCATCTCGCTGCCTTCGCGCTTCCATAATATTGTAACCAGAATGTACTCAGCAAAGGCCATGTAATGTAGAAAAGTTTCATTTGAGGATGCTACTCATGCATATCCCTGGTACGACTTCTTTCAGTCATTTAAGAACTGTTGAATGTGAAGAATTTGAAACTTTCAAAGAGGCGTGCATTACATTGAGACTTATTGATAATGATAATGAACTACAAGACACTTTGACAGAAGTAGCAACATATCAAATGCCACGGCAGCTTCTAAACATGTTAGCTATAATTTGCCTTTTCAATCAACTCGTAAATGCTTTGCATTTATGGAATGAAAACAAAGAATTCATGATAGAATTCATGCTAAGAAATGACAACACTACTGCTGAAAATATTGCTCTTCATTTGAGAAATGCCATATTTGGAGAAAATGGCTTGCATTGTAGCATGTTGGGTCTTCCCGAACCAGTCGGAGAGCCCCCTAAAAATAAAAATAATACAGAACAACGAATTGTAAATCCAAATTTATTGAACATTGAATAAAGAGAACTATTTAATTGCGTGACTGAGGCTGCATTTTCAGAGAAGAAATTAATAGTAGATTGTTTTATTTGGACGCACCAGGTGGATCAGGAAAAACATTTTTGTTCAATGTATTTACGATTACCTTACTGGTATCAATATGAGAGGGTGTACATCTGCCTGGATTGGTATTGCTGCAACACTCTTGAAAGATAGTAAAACTCTTCACAGTATATTCAAGCTTCCAGTTCCTGTGAGTGAAACATGTGTGTGAATTTTTTCATCAAATTCTGATCAAGGAAACATACTTAGGTCTTCATTATTAACGAAGCTTCAATGATACCAGTCTATGCTTTGGAAGCTACAGATAATTGTTCAAGAGGTATTATGAATAGTAATAGTATATTTGGTGGGGAAATTATCGTACTAGGAGGTTTTAGACAAGTTCTTGCAGGTGTTCCCAGAGCCCCACCTGCAGCCTTACTTGATGCCTGCATCAAACGCTCCTCTATATGGGATAATTTCCATCAAATGCAACTTACGCAAACATGAGAACGAATGCAAATGAACAAGGTTTTTCGAGGCGGCTACAACTTGGAAGTGGATTTCTTGAAAGATGTATTGATAATCTCGCAGAATATACTATTGATATTCCTGAGGCTGCATATGTAACATTTCTTTAGTATCTGATATATTTTACAATTGTACAGCAGAAGAAATGTAAAATAGAGTGATCTTGTCCCCTAAAAATTCGAACAGCTTACCAGTAAATGAAGAAAGTCTAAGTAGATTGCCCACTGAAACTAAAATATATCTAACCACCGACTCAGTAACTTCTGATAAAGAAGAAGAAGCCCAAAATTATCCCAAAATTATAAACTCTCTTACATCTTCTGGAATGTCTCCCCGTCTCCTTAACTTAAAAGTTGAGCAATTATTTTGCTTCTTAGAAATCTCTCTATAACACAAGGTATATGCAACGGAACTCGCTTGGAAGTACGTTAGATCCACGAATATAGCATCGAAGTGTCAATTATAAATGTATCTCATTCTCACATGAGAGTACTGATTCCAAGAATCAAACTTACTCCAAGCGATGCAAACATTCCATTCGTTCTGCATCGGACCCAGTTCCCGGTTCATCGGTTCTATGACAATCAATAAAGCACAGGGACAAACATTCGATATAGTTGGCATACACTTGCCATAGCCGTGCTTCTCTCATGGCCAGCTTTACGTAGCTTTTCAAGAGCAAGGGCGATGAACAAGGTGAGGGTTAAAGTGATACCTCAAAACGAATCCACCCATGGTTGCAGAAGGGGAATCACCCACACTAGAAACATTGTATATAGAGAAGTGTTGTAACGGATGTATCTAAAATATACTTTCTCACAATAACTTAATATATACTTATATTATTAATAAATATAACATAAAGGATAATATAATTTTTCATTAGCCGAAATAGTGCAAATTAAACAATTTTGATTAAATGATAACTATTCATTGGACGATATTTAAATTATCCGTGAAAATTTTCACGGGTCCAGTTAGTTATTATTATTAGGCAGCGAGGTGGCAAAATTATTTGCGCGCCAGGCGATACATTTAGCGGCATTTCGTCCGTCTTCACGTTCTGAATTCAAGTTCCACCGAGGTCAACTTTACCTTTCATCCTTTCGGGGTCGATGAAATAAGTACCAGTTACACAATGGGGTCGATGAAATAAGTACCAGTTACACACTGGGGTCGATGAAATCAACTATTCTCCTTATTATTATATTATTATTATTATTATTATTATTATTATTATTATTATTATTATTATTATTATTATTATTATTATTCAGTAGTTTTATTTTTATAGCGTGCTTTCACTTCACTACCGAGCGCAGCTCTGTGTTATTATTATTATTATTATTATTATTATTATTATTATTATTATTATTATTATTATTATTATATTATTATTATTATTATTATTATTATTATTATTATTATTATTATTATTATTATTATTTTTATTATTTTTATTATTATTAATAATATTGTTGTTGTTGTTGTTGTTGTCGTTGTTGTTATTGCACTTGACTCAGGGTTGGTCTTATTCCTGCTAGAATTTATGTGGTTAATGTTTTGTTACCTGTAACCTTAGACATTCGCTAGCTTTCAATAACCATTGCTCAAAACCCTGATAATCTTTCCTGTTCCTAAGAAACGAAATTTCTGTAGGAGCTGTACAAGATATTCCATTCCAGTCATCTTCAACCATTTGTGTATATCATCACTCACAGTCCCTAATGCTCCAATTATTACAGACATTACAATTTCTCGCTATTTCAAATTTTAAGTGATTGTATACTTTTTTCACTTTTCACCTTTCTTTATGAAACGAAACAGACATGCTGGATCAATTAGTAAGCAACTTCGCTTCGCCTTGTCTATTATTGTTATATCTCGTTCATTATTTTCTATCTTATTTATTTGAATTAGAAAATCCCATAAAATCTTGCTTTTCTCCGACTCAAGCACTCTTCCAACCCAATGATTATACCAAGTACTATCAGCTTCAAATTCCCTTTTCTAACAAATTTTCCAGTGCAAAACGTTTACAACGTGGTCATGCCTCCACTTTTTCTATTCCCTCTGAGAAACTTCGGGCATTCTGCGATAGTGTGTGCCAACGTTTCATCCCGAACTTTATACACGTATTTCCTCAAGTTGTTTGTTTCTAACGCTTGGCCTTGAGCTGCTATAATGTTTTCTGTTTCTTTTTTCAATCAAACCTAAGTTTTTGTCCCACATGCATCTTCAGTGGCCTTCCAAAATGAACCATGCAAATGTTTTTCTTCAGTCTGTTTAACGTGCGCTTTTTGAATTTCATTCTGATTCAATACTCCTATTTCACACTAGATCACCTACTCGTTTATACACTGCTTTTACAGTGCTGTTCTGTAAATATTTTAGTAGGCTTTTCCTTTCCATCTGTATACACCCTTCCACAACAATAAAGCTTCTTCCACACTGGTCTCTTAATATCACCTTTTGGATGGCGGGCCCCATAAATAGTCAACAGCCTTTTAGTTTTTATGCCTAATTTCTGTGGGTCGCTTTATGTCCAATATACAATTCCGGTTCCATATATGATTACCGGTACTGCTATTACATTTATTACTTCAATAACATCTGTTGAATTCAGCTTTGACTGTTATATTTTTCTCACTGTCTTTGTATACTCTCTACATGTAATTTGCCTAATCTCTTCATGTTTTGATTCAGCTGCCTCAGGTATTCCCAGATACTTTTACCAGTGTCCTTTCTCAAGTGCTTTTATGGTTTTTCTCATTAGGAATTTCAGTTCCCTGGCTTTCTTAAAATATTCCTCGTTCCAATATTAATACAACGCGCTTTTCAATTCCAAATTCCATACCTACCTCATATGAAGAAATGCTAACAGTTTGTACAAGACTTTGAAGCTGCTTCTCAATTTTTGCATAAAACTATATCATCTATTAAAAATAGATGATTTATCTGACCATATCCTTTTCCTTATTATGATTTCTTGCAATATCAAACCGAGCAGTATCGATGGCACTACAAATGATAATGGAGCTATCATCTTGAAATATACCACGTCCGATGCTCACTTTTCCAAGTCTTTGTTTTCCTCCAATCAATTCAATATTCCAATGTTTCATACTTTCATTGACAGTTTTCTCCAAATTTTCTGCCACTGCACACATGCACTTTGTTTTACATAACTAACTGTGCGGCACGATGTCATATGCTGTAATCCAACCATGCTACATCATCATCATCATCATCATCATCATCATCATCATCATCATCATCATCATCATCATCACCATCACCACCACCACCACCACCACCACCACCACCACAACCACCACCACCACCACCATACATACATACGACGAGATCATCACAACCGAGGACTTTTACCAGTTATTCTTCCGATTTTTGTCACAATGTTTTATACACTTCCTTACGTTATTGCATTTTTCCAATCATGGTTTTGTGTGTCAGTTGCTACAAAAGTGTCCTAATAATGAAAGACATTAATCAAATAGTAAAGGGAAAGTATCGAGGTAATTAAGTCTGAATACGATAAATAAATCAAACAGTGTTATCAAGGATAAAATTTTAATCATAAACAACGGTTTCTAAAATGCATGGACTTAATAGGATAACAGTTGTTGTAGGTCCCCTTCAGCTTACTGAAAGCTGGGTTACCGAACAACAACTATGTCGGCGCGATTCCTATTCAAACTTTGCTCTCTAACATAAAAAAGTCTCTTCGGCTTATAGTCGGGTCAATGATAAATTTCCCGATTTGAACCTTGTAAGTCGGTGGTGTGTCTTATAGCCGAGGGCATTTTATAATAGAGTATATACGGTATATATATACTATTTCTTCACTATCCACAAGGGGCTAAATACAGAGGGGACAAACAAGGACAGACAAACGGAGTAAGTCGATTATATCGACCCCAGTGCATAACTGGTACTTAATTTATCGACCCCGAAAGGATGAAAGGCAAAGTCGACCTCGGCGGAATTTGAACTCGGAACGCAACGAATACGGTATATATATACATTAATTGTCGAACGCGCGGAAACTGCAGTAATTTCTGCGTGTTCGACAGAAAGTGCAGGGAAGAAGTCATTTATGTTAAAATACACCATACATTTCAGGCCTAAGTGAAATGTAATTGTCTCTTCACAGGTTATACCAGCATATATCGCAACGATTATGAACATATCTTTATGGAACTTTTATCGATCTCTTGTCATTTACACTACTTTATGAGTTCGTTTCTCTTTATGTATTGCATAAATATATCATACTACCTGACATGCATACATACTGTACATACACGCACGCGCGCAAATTCACACACACTCACCCAGACACACACATGCACTTATTCACTCAATCATTCATTCACTCATTCACTCAATCACTCACTCACTCACTCACTCACTCATTCATCCACTCACACACAAAATGTTGTACAATCTTATTTGTAATAAATTACTTTAAATTTTATGTTAAAAAGATGTGACGCCGAATTCAGTTGAAGCATTTACCGTCTTCGTACCAATCTTTAGATCTGAATATTTGCATACGAATTTGTTTACAAATGGTCGCCAGTAAGACAGGAAAGAAAGAATGCTATTTCAAGGTGGTGATCGTATAGTGTATACACACATGCGAGAAATTACACTCAATATATATATATATAATATATATATATATATATATATATATATATATATATATATATATATATATATAGTTAATCTAAACAAGAAAGCACAAAAAAACACAACAACGCGAGGACGTGGAACAGATATAACATTATTGGATGCTCAGGAAAGAAGGAAAGAATGAGGGTCTAACGTTTCGAGCGGAGCTCTTCGTCAGAAACATAGGAGAAGGAAAGATCCAGAGAAGGGAAGACAGAGGAAAAAAAATCGCCAACGGTACACACGCGGTATTACGGAGATGTACTTGCATAGCGAGTGACTTGACCTGAGATCGTGTGCTGGAACGAAAACAATTGCAGCGTGGAAGGTGTTTATAAGCCATTTAAGAAACACACAAAACCGTTAGATTCACTTCAACATTTAAGTTTAATTTGTCAAAATATTTTCGTCACTTTGAGATGCAGCACGATGATTTGTCAGGGAACAGGTCACGGTCTCAAAGCGACGAAAATATTTTGACAAATTAAACTTAAATGTTGAAGTGAATCTAACGGTTTTTTGTGTGTTTCTTAAATGGCTTATAAACACCTTCCACGCTGCAATTGTTATATATATATATATATATATATATATATATATATATATATATATATATATATACATATATGTATATATATTATATGTCAAATAATTACCTTACAACATTTAACAATGTCTTCTGACACCTTATCAAAGCGACCAGGGTGATCATATCATGGGAAAATCTGACATTGTCTGAGGTAGACCTAGCTGGTTTCTATGACTGTTTCCTAATCCAGGATGAGTGTTGGGTTCAGCATTTTGAGCCAAAGACAAAGCGACTACCCATACAGAGAAAACACTTTACCTCACAGTCTCCAAAGAAGGCCAGATTCATTTCATTTGCAGAGAAGGTGATGGCCTTAGATTTTTGGGATGCAAAAGGCATTGTGTTTATTGACTATATTCAAAAGGACCCCGCCATCAATGGAGTACTATGCCAATTTGCTAAGGCAGTCAAGAAAGGCTACCCAAACGAAACACTCAGGACAACAGATGAAAGAGGTCTTATTTCATCAAGACAATGCATCAGTACATAAGTACTTGCTCCTAATGACTACCGTGTGTGACTGCGGGAACCAGCATCACAGTTGTGAGAACTTCATATTTGCTGTTGGTGATTTTTTCGACTAGTATGAAAACTTCTTCACCAATGGGATCCAAGAACTACAACACCAATGAAAGGAGGACTATGTTGAAAAATAGACCTCACTTGGTCGCATTCCATGGGTGTATCTTGGTCAGCCTACATACATATATATTTCCTATAAACTAATAACAATGCACCAGTCATGCTGTTCCCCAGATAGTAGTGATAACCGAGTAGTTATACCCATTGTACACAATGGCATTCTAAGTAGTATTTTCTAGCGAGATATTTAACGATGAATGTGAATTTAACAAATATGAACATTCAATATTAAATGTACCATATCAGGAAAATATAGAATGTTTGGTACAAATTACTTTCCAGGTCATCTAATAATTTTGTTTAGCATATAAATCGCTGTAAAATTAAAGAAGTTACTACTTTATTGATACATGATAAAGGTAAAGGCGAGCATTATGTATACAGTAGTAGCAGTAGTAGTAGTACAATCGAAGTTTATAGAAATATATGTGTGTGTGTGTGCGCGTGTGTATCTAAACTTAAACTGCAGAACGGTTCAGTAACTTGTAAAATCTTTTGTAAAATAATGACAATGCGATAAGAAAATAATAATGCAATAAAAATCCACTCCTTACAGCATGATGTATTTTTGGATTATTATGAAAGTGATTCCTATGAATTTAGGTTCTAGATTTTAAAGTATTCACTGGAGGACATTTTGTCATCTGATTACAATGATAATCTCCGTTAACTGAAGATTTTCCACTCATTGCATGATTTATTCATGTTAAACTCTACGGTCTTTTCTAGCAAGTAGAATGGCTCTCCTGAAATATTTTGCTTAACCTCGTTTTTATATGTATGTATGTATGTATGTATGTATGTATGTATGTATGTATGTATGTATGTATGTATGTATGTATGTATGTATGTATGTATGTATGTATGTATGCATATATGCATGTATGTAAATATGTGCAGACGTATATGTTTTATGTATGTATTCTCATGCATATAGTTGCATATTTGGACATGCCCATATATATATAAATGATAAACTGGTAAGTTTTACAGACTTTTACAGTTCCAGTGATGGATTGGATCTGTAGTCTTCGAATTAGCTTTCTCCTTTCTGGTTTTGAGAAGCGTAATTTCTCAAGGTTGGTATGTTGATAATGTATTGAATATCCCAACTCCTCAATAATTACAGGTATAAACCTAAAATGTAATCTGGATAGATATGTATGTATGTATGTATGTATATATGTATGTATGTATGTATGTATGTATGTATGTATGTATGTATGTATGTATGTATGTATGTATGTATGTGTGTATGCATGCATGCATGTATGCATGTATGTACATATATATGTATGTTACTATCATCTCCGAGCTTTCCATTAACATATCCATGTTGAAGGTTATCATACAAGGAATGTTACTCAAGGAGCTGCTTTCCAAATCTTATATTATCAGTCTCATGTACGCAAACTTGGTCAAGGTTGCACTTCGACACTTCGTGGTTAAAAGATGTTGCCGAAAGGATATGATACGATATTCAAAGGCTCGATGTTAAGCCTCTGCCGCTTTTTTCCATTTTAGGTAGAGGCAGTCTGCGACGCTGTTTAAGTGGAAAATATGTGTGGTTGTTATACAATAGTCGTAGTAGGGGGCAATAGTCAGTTACTTTAGTCAGTAATGTAGTTTAACTGGCAGACACTATGGAAATGTTGCTAATTGCGAAACCACGTCGTATTCTCACATCTTTCACATTTTCATTTTCGTTTATAGAGTTGGGAAAAGATAAATTTCAGATCTTTTTTCAATAAAGTTACAGTCTTCTTCCTTTGTTCCACAAATGTTGCTTGTTGGTGTAATTGCTTAGCAGTAAAATGATTTAATTCTAGTTGCAGATCGTCCCAATACGATTTCAATCGATTCATATAACCAACAGTGGGATTTTGTTTAGCATTTTTGTAGCAGTTAAATAAATCAGTATTTAATTCATAATTCCAAGACAAATAAGTTTTGTGATTACGGTTTCTTCTATAACTACAGCTAGCATGAATCTGTTTACCGATTGAGCTGTTGTTTTCGTTCTGTTCTTCGGTTGTGTTGTTGTTGATGATGTGTCTAGCCATGTTATTTGTAGTAACTCTCTGTATGGTAAGTTCAAGTTTCAGTCGAAAATCACTGCGATCGTGAATGAAAAGCACCCTCAGTTAATTCATCTGAAGATTAACCAGTTATTTAATAGGGATGATAATTGTGGCTCCAAACTTGGAGATAGTGTCCATCGTATTTTCGATAAATAGTTTCTCACGCCAAATATGCGACTTGTTGCTTCAAGATAATCTCTTTCCTTTTTTACTATTTTTAATTTGATTTTTTTATGTTGTATTATTCTTTATTCTTATTATTCCTTCGTTTTCTCATGTTTTTAAAAAAAATTTTAACTTGTATTTTCAATTAACTTTTTTCACATATACACACCTTCATACGCATGGACTCACACTCACATATACATCCACACACACACAACGCCATACACACTCATACACATACACATGCACGGCCACACGCACACCCACAGAGGCATATTATACATATGCACATATACACACCCACACACATAGCGGCTCCCCACACACTCATACGTACATATACACACACTCACATATACACACATATCCATAGGCACACCGACAAACTCTAATACTCTAATAACAACACTAACGTGCACACACCCTTGTCATCCCGCCTCTTACACTCTATTACACACCACAATCACACCCTACGACACAATACACACACCACTCATACACCCACGCCCTATCAAACAACACACTCACACCATACCACACACCACATACATCCATAAGCGTGCGCGCACACACACACAATAAGTACACTCCCCGTGCGAACACACACACACATGCACTCCCACACACGCGCACACGCACAGACAAACACATAATACCCATACTCTTAGCTATACCAACACACACCCACATAACTCCACCTCACTCCTTTCTCCCTCTCATGCACGCACATACACATACAGCCACACCCATTCAGCTCACTCACTATTGATCTCTCCATCTACGTATACATGCAAACACACATACACACACACAACCAAACCTTTCACAATAGTTGCTGACTTATTGACCTCTCAGAGTGGCATCCTTAAATAACCCTTATGCAAGGACCGTTTGAGCGGAACAGGCTACTCAACATGAATAAAATTATAACTGGGTCCCACCTTCAGAGTCAAGTGCTATTTATCGTGACATGAGATCACCATGTTGCACACATATGGGTGTTGTGCATTTGCCTGGTGCACTCTTAACAGACCGTTGTAGTTATGATAGGTATACTGGGCTTCGTGTATTTGTGTCCCAGTGTCACTTTGATGGCACACACTGCACTCTCACTCATACATACATACATACATTCATACATATATACATGATGTAACATACTGAAATTGCTCTTTTCTGCAAAATATCCTTCTGAAATAGGGGTGCGTCCATGCACCGACAAATGCGGTAATTATATCCATCCATCCATCCATCCATCCATCCATCCACCCATCCATACATACATACATCTGTACATACACACACAGGTATGGATGGATGGGTGGATGGATGGATGGATGGATGGATGGATGGACGGACGGATGGACTGACGGACGGACTGATGGATAAATATAATTACCGCATTTGTTGGCGCACTGGACGCACCCCTATTTCAGAAGGATATTTTGCGGAAAAGAGCAACTTCAGTATGTTACATCATACATTTATTGACAGATATTTTAAAGTGGTTTTGTTGGGAAAATTGTATGATTCTGTGCATGAAATAAAATATTGTGACAGTATACTGAAATAAAGCGTGAAATCATATGGAACTTTACACTTACCTTTAAAGGAAGTGAATTAAATTTGCCATAGCAAAAAAAGAAATATACATTGGTATCAATGAATCCTGGTACATACAAACCAAAAACAAATATACTGATAAGAAGTGGTAGAAACCAATCAGCAACGTACAGTAAATGTGATGAATTCATATAAATAGTTGCACTTATTCATTCTCGCTGTTACCATCCGTATTACCGGTATTCTCTTCATCACTGGAATTCTCTGCAATAGGATCTGGCTCATCAATATCTTCTTCAAACAATAAATCGTCCTCAGTACCATCAAGGGCCTTACTAATGCCACATTTTAAAAATAATTTCATAATTACCTCTTCTTTTACAGCATTCCACGAACTTTTTACCCACTTACCCACTTACACACTTATGCGTAGGCCTTTTCCTTCTTCCTGGTGGTGTCACTTCAAAATGTGAAGACTGCATCCACTTGCTTCACTCCTCTGCATGAAACTTTTAAAGCTAAAGGCTAAAACTGGCTGGTTAGGCCTCCTGAAATTACAGACCTCAGTTCTTCAAGTTTCCTCTTAATAAACTCAGTTCTATGAGCCCCAAATTGGTCCCAAACTAATTAAGGCAGATTTCTTTAATAGCCCATCAGGATCCCTGAACCACACTTTATCAAGCCAAAATTTTGTTCCTCCCTCATCCATCCAACCATTTGGGTGGAAATGAACATAAATACCGTTGGGTATTCTTTCTTTAGGCAATGATTTTCCTTTAAAATTGAAAAAGGTGGTAATTTTGTGCTATCAGTCCAGCATGCTAATACAACTGTGTAGTGTGTCTTTTCATGGCAATATGTTTTGATAGTCACAGTTTTAGCACCTTTGGTTTCTACTGACTGCCTTGTTTGATGGTACATTAATATCAAAGAGTCTTTGTCTATATTTGACATCTGTGAAAGTTCAAAATTAACTTGCTTTCTTGCATTAATAACATGCCTTTGAAACTTAAGTATTCGATCTTCGGTTTCAGGGGCCATTTGTTGTGCTATTCTTGTCCTAGCCCTTACACATAGGTTATTTCTCCTCATAAATCTGGAAAACCATTGATATCTCTGTTCATTGCTATAATCATTTTAATGGATACTGAAAATGCTGATCATTGTTTGGTCTAAAAACCATGTTTCTAATTCTTCTAGCTCACACCACTTTACAACTTCGCTACGGGGCAGCGTTCTCTATGTTTAGCAGCTTTCATCTGCTCTTGTTTCCTCCAAGTCCTTACTGTTTACTCGGTTGGTGGCCGGTCAAAACATCGAGCAGCTGCCCTATTACGATGGTCTCTTGCATATGCTACGTCATTTAGTTTAAATTTGATGTTCTTGTAGTACCTTTTCTGTTTTTTCAGCCATGGGTTTAGATTTTATACGAAATTTACCGCAAATAAACTTATTGGCACATTGTGGGAAACAGTACCCGAACTCTTGCCTCCCTTTAGTTGTATAGTTGTTTATATTTTGGGTAACAGAACTGCTGTACAGGATGTGAATCACGTATTTCTGGATGTGTTGTTTTGTGTTACCGCGACAGGCCACAATATGAAAAATAGGGGAAAAAAGAATAAAAGAGCTAAACACAAATGAATGACCAAGAAAGGAAAACAACATGAAGGATGCGTTGTTGTAAAAGCGAAGCTTGCGACACATCCTCTGATCTGATCATTGCAAGTGACTGTCAGGCGAATGGAAATTTATTAACATTCCTTTCAAATTTCTCGAAGCATTTTTCATTTAGATAATAAACAAATGTTTCTTAAAAGGTAACCCAGTCATTAAATAATGTAATACATATATAAGATGTGGGTTACGTATGCTGGGAAAGGAGGTAAGTGAGATGAGATAATGTGAGCTTCCTTCATAACTGCCGACGTATCGTAAGCAATTTTTCGTAAGTTTGTGATAACAGACTGACAGTTTGGCTCTTTTGTTTTCAATATCTTATTATTAGTTTCTCAATTTACTGTCATAAATTGGTTTGTTTTCATTATCTTATTATTAGCTACAATTTCTGTGCCTAGGGAACTTACCCATTGAGCTCGTCCGGCTCACTAGCATACGGCGTTTGGTCTCCCATCCGTTATACAGCCCCATCAGACATTTAAAAGTAAGAAAAGCGCGTATAATCTACCCCCAAATACGGTATATATATGTATTATTTGCTTCGTAACAATTAATAATTATAAGATAATTTAACTTACGGGGCAAATGAATCGGAAACTACACACTCTCTTAGCTTTGAAAGACTTTGTAGATTCCCCACAGCTATATTTTAACGAGAAGACGTGATATGTCTTTAATAAGATATCGTATATATTTGCCATTTACATAATTCTTGTGTAAGTGACGGTTTTATTAAATTACAACTGCCAACCTTGCACTTTATGCCTTTACTACTTTGCTTCATATGTTTATAAGTCCTTGCAATTTTCTGAACATCAGCTAGTGGAAGATGAAATAGACGAAAGCTACTGAGTTTAAATAAATATGTAACTATCAAACTTTCCTGTCGTTGGAAAGTCAATAGGTTACATTTTCACAGTTAGGTTATATACATGTTTATTGACATAACGTATGAAATCAATATATGTATATCTATTCATAACAGCGCGCTGTATGTACATGTCATACTCACCATGTGCAATTATGTTAATATTATTACAGTCGTAATAGTATTTACTCTAGTATAAGAATATATATATATATATATATATATATATATATATATATATATATATATATATATATATATATATACACTATATATATATATATACACTCCTTCTTTCTATGTTTTTTTTCTCTCTGTGTATCTTTCTGTTGAAGAGCGTAGGCTCGAAACGTTGAAGACTTGTTTTATTTTTATTTCCTGAGCGCCATACTAATACAATTGTTTGTTTGTTTTCCACCTGCCTTCGTCTTTTGTCTATTTTCATAAAGCTTCCCGTTATATATATACACTAGCTGTTGGATTGGGCGTTGCTCGTGTTTTCCATGTTGAAGTTAGGTCCACCTTTGACTTTGTATTGAAATCTACGTTCCCCGTGACAACTATTACCCATTAAGACGTTATATCTGGTTCGGCAGGGATTTTACCCGCTTAACGCTTTCAACATACTCCTACATACTGGACCGTCTGAAATCGCAGTCAAACTTTTGGGTGTACCTCGATCCGCTGGGAGTTGTTTATTTATTTCTCTCCCCTTAATGCCACCCTCTGTACAAAATTGATCAGCGTGTCCAATCTCAGCAAAATGCAAAGGAAAATGTTAAGATTATGTCATAAAATAGAATCCATGTGACCATTTACATGAAAATATCCCATTAACTTTTAAATCCCAATACATTATATGAATAATTGATGTTTCATATGTCGAAATGCTTAATTTTACTCATGGGTCAATTTTCTTCAAAATCAGTTCATCATTTTTTTGTGAGTGAATTTTGACGATTTCTGCCTTTAATTTTAATTCTACAACATGACACCGACTATAACCTTTACCTAAATGTCAAATTTCATTAAAATCGATGAATTCTGTTACAGTATAAAATAGTAATCCTATGGGTAATTGCATGCAATATGTCTCCTATTGATTTCTTAAAATCCACCGCTCACGCGCAATTATCGATATTTTGTTAACTCTTCATGCCGGCATCAACTAATTGACATGAACTGTAATCACGGGTAAAATTTCTACAAAATCGATACGAATGTCTTTAAGGAAATGCATATTTGCATTTGTGCCCTTTTCAAGCTGTTTAAAATTAAATAAATACTTTTACCTTTTCCCCACCAGAAAATTTACCTACATCTCAGATTTCATTAAAATCGGATAAAAAATATAAAGTTATGGCCAAAAATAAATTCCCTATGGGTATTTGCACGCAAAAAGTCTATTGATTTTACAAAACTACTGCTCAGACGCAATAATCGAATTTTTGTCACAGCCATATACTGGCATCAACTCATTGCCATGAGCCTCGCTCACTCATCGATTTTTATCAAAATCGGATTAAAAATGGAAGAGCTGCAGGAAAAATAAACGCCCAATTGAGCTCACAAAAATCGATGCCAACTGAGCATTATGAAGTTTCCGATAAATTCCGGCCTTATTTGAACTTCAGGGCATGTGATCTACGTATGTGCCAAAAATCATTAAAATCGGTTGGACGGTGTGGAAAGAGTTAGAGTAATCCCAAACACACAGACAGACAGACAGACACGATTACACATTTATATATATACATATATATATATTGGTAAAACGGTAAGAAAACTGACCAACAAACGAATTTTAACAAAGTATATATTATTATTATTATTATTATTATTATTATTATTATTATTATTATTATTATTATTATTATTAGTGAATGAAAGAACAGTGCATGCCATCAAAGTGACACTGGGGTAAAATATACGAAGCCTGGTATACCCATCATGACTACTCGTCTGATAAGGTACACCAGGCGGATGTATCACAACCATAAGTGCGCGACATGGTGACCTCATATCATGATAAACGGCGCATGACATTGCAGGTAGGGCCCAGTTAGAATTTTCTTCTGGTCGAGTAACCTATCCCGCTCAAAAGGTCCCTAAATAAGGGTTGTTTAAGGATGTTGAACGAAACACCCATGTTTCCCGAGGTGAATTATTCAAACCCCAAATAATCCCTCTCAACACATAGCTATGATGCTCCTCCATTGCTTCTGCTCGTGATTAGAAATGCACATATCGTCAGCCACTAAGGGACATGCGCAAATGGTTAATGTCAAACAACTGACAAGCAAATCTGTGGTATTGAGCAGAATATCTGCTGTAGCCCATGATAACAGTTCCAATCAGTTAAGAAACCATGAGAGCCGCTGCCTGGTACTGCATCATGGCATTTATTATTATTATTATTATTATTATTATTATTATTATTATTATCATTATTATTATTATTATTATTATTATTATTATTATTACTATTACTATTACTATTACTATTATTATTATTATTATTATTAATATTATTATTATTATTGTTATTATTATTATTATTATTACTATTACTATTACTATTATTATTATTATTATTATTATTACTATTACTATTACTATTATTATTATTACTATTACTATTATTATTATTGTTACTATTACTCTTACTATTATTATTATTATTATTATTATTATTATTATTCTATGTTTGACTTTTGCTTTATATTTGTACAAGATGGCTCCAAGTCTCACCCAGAGACCTCAAGAGACAACAGGTTGGAAGTTCATGTTGTTGTTATGCCTAGTGTGCCATATATTTGGGGGGGCGGGGAGTTTTTGGTGTTGTAGTAATGAATGTCTAAAAAAAAAAATTTTTTTTTTCTTTTTAAAACCGGAAATTATGTTTGTTTTAAACCTTGAGATTACATAGAAAGTATTTTGCGTAGGATATGAGCAGTTCTCATGAGCACTATCTTTTGAATTTCTGCCATTTTTGGGTTTCCTGGTATCTGAGTTAGGTAGCTATCAGCCCATTTTGCTATCATTCCCAGGGCACCTATGACAACAGGTATTGTTTTAGTCTTCAGGTTCCACATTTTGCTGATTTCTATTTCAAGATCTTTATATTTGCTCAGTTTTTGGTAGGTCTTGACAGATACGTTTATATCGATTGGGACAGTCATATCAATGAGGAGGCATGTTCTTTGTTTGAAGTCTTTCAATATGATGTCTGGCCTATTATTATTATTATTATTATATTATTATTATTATTATTATTATTATTATTATTATTATTATTATTATTATTATTATTATTATTATTATTATTATTATATAAAAATAAATATAATCCCTCCAATTGTTTCAAATCAAACTAAAAAACAAAAGTATATATCATGGAAATATTTGAGTAAGAATCTCATCAGCGAAAATCACATGTGAGAAGTTTGAAATCGTAAAACAGACTGAATCAATATATGTTTATATTTGTAAGAGTGAGTGCCAATAATTAAATTTTTAAAAGCTAAAAGCTAAAAAGTTATAAAATATGTGTGTATATGTAAGAATATAAATTTAAGTATAATTCTGCGCGTTAGTATTTTAAAACAGAAACAATTCGTTACAAATCTATAGTAAAATAATAAATACTGACTTTCAGTTCTATTCTATTAATAAAATTACACCATACACAAAAATATTTTCTTAGAATAGTCTTTATCCCAACCACACCGACACTAAATAATATTATAATTAATTTTAATTAATTTTATACGTAATACTATAGTTACTATTTATTGTCCATACTAATGTGTACGTGAAGAATTCAATCAAACTTTGTTTTTTTAGAAAATAGGAAATAAATTTTTGTAAATATACTATGTGTAAGTATCTATAAGTACGAAAGAAATAGAAGAACCGCAAAACACATGTTATATTATGAGAGATTACTTATACATATTTATAAAGAAACCCCATTATTTACTATTTACACAAAAAACTACCTTTAATCGTCATCCCCCTACACTAAATAATATAAATTTCACTATAATCATTATTTGTAATTTGTACTAATATGTACATAAAATAATTTTAAATAAACATTTTTGTACTTTAAATAATAAATAAGATAATATATGATTTGGTACGTATTGAATAAATTGATCATAAGGCTCATCGTATCAATAGAAATAGATTTGGAATTAGCTGATAATTAGTAAACAATGGGATTTTTGAAAATAATATCTTTAGTAAATATTATTAAAATAATATGTAATTTTTGGTTGTTCTGTTTTTTTTGTTGAACTTATGAATACATTAAAATAGTATAAGGACGTAATTTTACATGAGTATATTTTCCTCTGAAAAAATACGTAACTTTTTACTAAATTATTTAAAATTATTTTATGTATATATTAGTACAAATTATAAATAATGATTATAGCGGAATTTATAATATTATTTAGTGTAGGAGTGGTGTGGATTAAAGGTAGTTATCTGAATTCATTTTTGTGTAAATAGTACAAAAAGGGCGTTTCTTTATAAATATGTTTAATTAATCTCTCATAATATAACATGTGTTTTGCGGTTCTTCTATTTCTTTCGTGCCTATAGATACAAATAATATATTTACATAAGTTTATATCCTTTTTTTAAAAAAACTAAGTAAGTTTTGATTGAATTCTTCACGTACGCATTAGTATGGATAATAATTAGTGATTATAGTATAACGTATAAAATTAATTACAACATTATTTAATGTTGGCGTGGTTGGGATAAAGAATATCATTCTTAAAAATTCTTTTTTTTGTGTATGGTATAATTTTATTAATAGTACAGAACTAAAAGTCAGCATTTACTGTTTTACAATAGATTAGTAACGAATTATTTTAAAATACTGACGAGCAGAATTATACTTGTATTAACAATCTTAAATATACATACACATTTTATAACGGCTATATTAGCTTTTATTTTATTTTGTTTCATTTTATTTATTTTTTTGAAAATTCATTATTGATGCTCATATTTACAAACATAATCATATATTGCTTTAGTCTGATTTACAATTTCAAACTTCTCATATGTGATTTTCGTCCATTTTACGCTGATGAGGTTCTTACTCAAATATTTCCATAATATATTTTTTGTTTTTTAGTTTGATTTGAAACAATTGGAGGGATTATATTTATTTTTATATAATAATAATAATAATAATAATAATAATAATAATAATAATAATAATAATAATGATAATAATAATAATAATAATAATAATAATAATAATAAAATAATAATAATAATAATAATAATAATAATAATAATAATAAATAATAATAATAATAATAATAATAATAATAATAATAATAATAATAATAATAATAATAATCATGCCACCTAACAAATATGAAGAAGAAACAACAAAAGCTATAAAACAATTGAAAACCAAACTAAAACTAGAACAGCAACGGACCATGATAAAATGATGCCAAGAAAAACCCATTCATTTCAAATACTGAAGTAAACAAAATGCAAAAGAAATAAACAGAGAAAAATCCCAGCAATGGTTGAGAAGCTCAGGACTCAAAGCAGAGGCGGAGGGATTTTTAATTGCAGCACAAGACCAAAGCCTCCCCACCAGAAATGACGAAAAACATATAATGAAAACAAACATAACAAGTAACTGCAGAATAGGTGGAGATGGACAAGAAACAATAAATCATATTATCTCTGTCTGCCCAGTCTTGGCTAAGAAGGAATATACTCAAAGACACGACAGTGTTGGGACCTACATACACTGGAAGCTATGCCAACACTATGGAATAACAACAGAAAAAAGATGGTATAGACACTCACCAGAAAACTAGAAAGGTCACAGAAAACTAGAAAGCAACCATACTTTGGGATATGCCAATACACACAGATAGAGAAATTAAGGCCAATAGGCCAGATATAGTTGTCAGAGATCATGAAGAAAAAAATGCTTTCTAATGATGTATCAATACCAGAAGATGACAACGTTTCGCTAAAAGGAATGGAGAAACTTTCAAAATACAAAGACCTGGAAATAGAGGTAACTAGAATGTGGAATCTAAAAACTGAAACAATTCCTATCATAGTAGGCGCATTAGGTATGGTAAAAAAGTTCAGACAAATACATAACAAAAACATCAGGACTCACAAATATATATAACATACAGAAAATTGCTCTACTGAGCACTGCACACATCCTACGCAAAACACTTTCAATACAGTAACCATAAAAGCATCAAAACAAACCACAGCACTACCCAAGTGACTCGGAGCTGCGATCGGTAGTGAAGTGAAAGCACGATATAAAAATAAAACTACTGAATAATAATAATAATAAGAAGAAGAAGCACAACAATAATAATGTCAATAAATTGAGACATGTCACTTTAAACTCAGTATTTTCCTTTTATTATTATTATTATTATTATTATTATTATTATTATTATTATTATTATTATTATTATTATTATTATTGTATATATATATATATGTATATATGTATATACATGTATATAAATATAAATACATACATATAAGTACATTCACATATATATATAAATACATACATACATACATATACGTACATAATACATATACACACGTATAAACATGCATGCATATAAACATACACCTATATAGAGAGCTGCTATGCTAATATATATAGAAATGATGTGAAAATGAATCCCTGTCGGACTGAACGCGTTACATTAAGGGGTTTCGCCTGGTAGTTACATGCTCTGACCATCAATCGGATGCCGCTGAACATTGCATTACTTCATCTCTATTGATAGAAACTTAACTGATTGCCCTTAATAAAGCTACAAAATACGAATCTTGAACCAATCGAAAACTTTCAATCAATTCCATATTGATCACAGTTTCACAGGATCTCATTTTTTACACACATTCTTTGTGATATATTGCATGAATTGGAAGTAGTTGTATATAAATCATTTACTTGTTTCAGTCATTTGACCTTTAGTCGAACCAATCGACCCCAGGGCTTATTTGTTGAAAGTCTAGTGCTTATTCTATCGCTCTCTTTTGTCAAACCACTAAGTTACGGGAACGTAAACATACCAACATCAGTTGTCAAGCGATGGTGGGGAGACAAATACAAGCACATAAACATGTATATGTACACACACACACATATTTATCTCTCTCTCTCTCTCTCTCTCTCTCTCTCCTCTCTCTCTCTCTATATATATATATATATATATATATATATGCAATTCATAAGTAAGGGCAAACGAAAAAATTTCAAATGCCAAATATGCCGAAAAATTGGACATATTGTCCATTAACCATATCATTTTTTCACAATACGCACGCTACTCAAAAAAAGGTCGACAGAAATTTCTACATTATCCTACATTAGATATATATATACATGACGGGCTTCTTTCAGTCTCCGTCTACCAAATCCACTCAATAGCTTTGGTTGCCCCAAGGCTATAGTAGGATACATTTGCCCAAGCTGCCACGCTGTGGGACTGAACCCAGAACCGTGTGGTTGGGAAGCAAGCTTCTTACCACACAGTCACGCCTGCGCCTGAATCTGTTGAAGATTGTGACTTTTTGCCCTTTTTTGATCAAACTGCCAACGACAAAGTGCCGAGACCGATACTAACACCTTGGACAATATACTAGACTCTGCATGCAACAGAGTTAGGCATCAAACATTATTGGTGAAACCCCTCTTGTTCTGATACATTGTCATCAGTGTTAACACTTGTCAGATCACAAAACTGGGAATTCTACCGTTTTGCAGGTTTCTAGTAGAATTGTGTAAAGAGCTCGAGGAACAAGTCTGACATTATTGTAAATCTCGAAGGTCAAACCTTCTATACACCGTCATCACTGTAACTATTGGTCCTCAATTGCTGTTGTCGGTCTATATAGCTACCCAAATCCTCAGACGAGAATCAAGTAAGTTGTTGGAGTATTTTATACCACTCTAAAACCGATTTTGTTGTTTCTCTTGTGTCAATTTGTGTTCTTTAAAACAGTGGTTTAACTAATAGATACGATTAAATAAGTACCATACTGAGATAAAGATTAAAACCCTTGAAGGTAATGTTGCAGTATGTCCGTAGTCCGATGATTTGAACAAGAAAAAAAAGGACAATAATAACAGAAAGCAACAATAAACAACTAACTGGAAATAACGAAAGCGATCTAAATCTTGTGACACGTGTAAAACTTTAACATCTGTTACACGGAAACAGCAGTAATGGTTTATTGACGCCAAACAAGAATTAATTATTTTAACTATCTGTTAAACTATTTCTTGTAATTCAAACAGCTGTGACCAAACTTTCTACTGCAAATCTATAATAAGAAAGTCAAACATTTGTTAATCAAGCTTACCACGGGCATACAGACGCGCGCGCACGCGCACAAACACACATTTATATAAATTTAATCAAGCTTCTCTAGGTTGTCATTCTCATTGTTGCTTTGTCTGGTGCAAATTAACTTTAGTGCAGAAAATATAAACATTAAGCGATGCCGGCAGCCTTTCTATATGTTTTGCTTCTTGTGTTTCCAGTAGTAAAACCAGAAGTCCCAAGCAAACTTGTTTCAAAGTGTACAGGTAGTAAACACGTTCATGAACAGATAATTATGAATATAGATGGCGAAGAAGTGAATATGTCAAAATATAAAGGAAGTGTGGTCCTCGTTGTCAATGTCGCAACATTTTGTGGTAAGTGAATAATACAGGTTTCGTGCGCTATGAAATTTTGAATGTTTCAATGTTCAGAAATAATCATGTTTATGTAGTGACATTTTTCATACCACTGACGCTATGGAGTGTAAGGTTCCACTCTATAACTATTTTTATACTATTTCCCAACTCTTTATCATAATACATTTATATATACTTGCACATGCATAAATACATATATATTTATACGATGTCTATACGTACGTAAGTACATATGTATATACGAATATATGTTCTCTTTCTTTTTTAATTTGGAATATGTTTTGACCGGCCGCCTACTTGGTAGCAAAGTTCTGAAGGAAAGCATCTTGTTTTGTTCGTCGTTCTTCAAATCTTAAGAAGGTCTTACAGATTTTTATAGTTCCATGTATCGTTATATATGATTGTGTATGTATGTATGTATGTATGTATGTATGTATGTATGTATGTATGGATATGCGTGGATGAAGCATAGCCGAATAGTTCTCTTTGTAATCAGGAGGCCCAGGATTCGATCCCATCGTGTAGCATTTTTCCATTTCCTTTGAATGCATTTATATATGTGCTTGCGTGTATTCAACTCAGCATTTTAAGATTTGAAAATACCAACTTGTTATATACCAAATTATTTTCCCTATCTATCTATCTATCTATCTATCTATCTATCTATCTATCTATCTATCTATCTATCTATCTATCTATCTATCTATCTATCTATCTATCTATCTGTCTGTCTGTCTGTCTGTCTGTCTGTTTATTAATATATATATATAAATACATATATATATATGAATCTATATGCATATATGCGTGTTTGCATGTATACACACACACACACACACACACACACATATATATATATAATATATATATATATTATATATATGAATCTATATGCATTTATGCGTGTATGTATGTATATAGATATATAGATATATATATAAGTATATATATACATATATACATATATATATATATATATATATATATATATATATATATATATATATATATATATATATTATATACAAAATTTAAAGGACTGTGTTTGCTGAGTTTTTTCTTGAGAGCACATTCTTCGTGGAAAATAGCGATTTTGACGTCTAAATCTAGCATATTGACTGTCCACTTTTAGTGGTCAGTCCTTTAAATTTTGTATGTAAAAAATCTTTTAATCTTCGGATTTTTTTAATATGCTAGGCCACTGATTTTAATTGATTAATATCGATTTCTGCCCGTATTCAATTTTATATATATATATATATATATATATATATATATATATATATATAATATATATATTATATATATATATAATATATATATATATGTATATATATATATACATACATATATATTAGGCGCAGGAGTGGCTGTGTGGTAAGTAGCTTGCTAACCAACCACATGGTTCCGGGTTCAGTCCCACAAGTGTCTTCTGCTATAGCCCTGCTATATATATATATATATATATATATATATTATATATATATATATATGTATATATATGTATATATATATATATATACATACATATATACGACGGGCTTCTTTCAGTTTCCGTCTACCAAATCCACTCACAAGGCATTGGTCGGCCCGGGGCTATAGCAGAAGACGCTTTCTTCCATGATAACGAGGATTTAAAACAGAACGGGACTGTAACATCATCCGAATATAAGAAGCTTTTCAAGTCGAGGGAGACACCCCCACCTAATCCCAGACTGAAGAAATTTGAGAACGACTTATGGGACATTGTAAGGAGCATTAAATTCCGGAAGTTGCCCCTTAGGAATGAACACCTTAGATACCTCGGGAAAATCACTAAGGATATAAACAGCTCAGACGGAATCCTGGTCCAATCTGATAAAACAAGGAATACTTACAAGCTACCTATAAACCAGTATTTAGAATTACTCAAGAAAGAAATCCAGAAGAATTACAGAACTACAAATAAGAATACTTAGAAGAGTCAATTTGGAGATTAAGGAAATTATGGTAAATTATGGGCTTCAAATGAAAACACAACCGCTTAACCCAAGGCAACCTAGATTCATCGTTAAGGACCATAAACCAAATTTTCACACCAATCCAGCATTAAGGCTCATATGCCCTTCTAGTTCAGACATCGGTTCCATCAGTAAGTACATTTTAGACAAATACATACCTAGATTAGTTAATAAGCTTAAGCTTAACCTTTGGGCGAGCTCCTCGCAAGTCGTAAATTGGTTTTCTTCCATTTCTAATAAAAACAGAACTAAGTTCATTCAGTTCGATATTGCTAATTTCTACCCCTCGATAAACCCTAGTGTACTCAATAAGGCCCTATGGCATGCGCATAATAAGGCAGGCCTCTCAAGGGAGGAAATTAATATAATTCTAGTGGCTAGAAAATCCTTTATACAGTTTGAAGATAAGTTATGGGTCCGTAAGGATACTCCCAACGAATTCGATGTGCCAATGGGAAGCTCAGATAGCGCCCAGATAGCCGATTTGGTCGGAATCTATATTCTCTATGAATTAGCCGACCAATTCCCGGACATCTGCGGCGGTCTATATCGTGACGATTGTCTGTTTTACCTACAGAATGCCCCGAACAGAATGATACAGAAAACTAAAAATAGATTAGCTAGGTTCTTTAGTAGGATGGGCATGAACATAGTTTTCGACAACGAACTAACTAAGGCCAATTTCTTAGATGTTACACTAAATCTGCATAGCAATTCTTACTGCCCCTACCATAAACCTTCCACAAACCTAAAATATCTCACAGATAATTTAGTTATAAATATTTCTTTACGATTATCAAATTTATCTGCCATCGTCGACATTTTTAAGCATAAAGCGGAATTCTATAATGCCGCCCTGTCAAAAGCCGGTTATAGGGAAAAGGTAGCATATATAGACCAGGCCCTTCCGAAACCAGTATTTGCTCATCAGGATAAGTCAACTTACAATAATATAAATAATATAAGTAGTGATGGTAGCTCTAGAAATGTCATCACAAATATAACTAACATAAATAAGTTGCGGTCCAAGGGAGACCATCGTAGGCCAAAACCCATTCTTCAACACAGAGATGCCCCCCTTAATGTAAGAGTTAACACTCCGAGCCAGTACAAAAACAGAAAAACTATATCTGGTTTGTGATTCCCTTTGGAAAACAAATCGGATCTAACCTCCCTTTACAGTTTCGCCAAGCCATTGCCAGGAATTTTCCCAGAAATTCGAGATATTTCTCCACTATAAATTCGTACAAAGTAAGGATTGCTTTATCAAATACTAAAAATCTCTCACAGATAATTGCCTCCCATAACAATAAGCTGCTAAATAAGGTCTCGTCTACCATGAGCAGAGACACCGCCCTGTCAAATTCCAACATAACATATATCTTTACATACAAAATAATAATAATAATAATAGAAATAGCACAGATATTAGCAGCCTTCATACCAGTATTGGCGTTAGTAATAGTAATAAGGATAAGAGCACTGGCCTGGCCATTAACGGAGGGGGTCTCAACAATAATAGTAGCAGCGTTTTTAACAACAGTAGTTTTACGGACAATAACAATCACAGCATTCCCAGAAACAGGGAATGTGCAGGTGATATTGCCTTAAATAGTAATGAAAATAGGTTGAATAGTATCGAATCCAGCAGTAATTTTTACAACCATCATAGAAATAAGAACGCTGTATTAGTATCGGAAACTAATCCCAATAGATTAAGGTTCTTATCAAATAACTCCAAAATTAGAAACACCACTTACCAGTGCAAAATTTCTACTGGATCCGATGTCTACCTCTATATTGGCGCAACCTTCTATATTAGCCACAAGGACATCAAATAATTTTTCCACGTTTCGTGATAAGAGTAAACAGCACACCACGGGGCTAAGCAAATTAGTCTGGCGTTTGAAGAACGTAAATTCAACTTTTAAGCTGGAATGGTCAATATTATCGGTGTCCTTACCGTTTGATAAGGGCAGAAAAATCTGTGCCCTCTGTAATTCCGAACTCTTTCATATTCTGTTTGCCCGAGGCCAAGTAATAAACTCGATTGTCGAGAGATCTTTCAGATGCCTTCACTGGAAAAAGCATACCTTTCACTCATACCAATGAAGTCTAATATAGATAACCCCTGGATTTCCTACAAAATTAAAATGTGATATCTCATCCATTTAGTTTATAAGACTTTCTCATAATTGCTAAGAACTACTACCAATTCCAGCAGTAACCTTGTTTCTTGTCATTACTATTGTGGGCTCCATCTGCCCTCTCCCTCTTAAGTTGATACATTCGAACACACAGACACAGTCTTTTCACCTCCTGACCGTTAATTCTTTCTCTCTGCCTTCTACACACACATTCACCCATTCACAGACACACACACACACACACACATTAAGGCAATTTTACACACTCATACATACGAGCACTCACTCATAATATAAATCATATATAAACACCAGTCATACAGAACACATTCCCTCACTTTAATTTTCCTTTACCTTCCTTCTCCAACCTTGATTGAACCCTTGAACTATTTTAACTGACATTTTCTCCTACTTTCAACCAATCTGGCGTCACCCCCTATAAATAGACATTATTTATCATTATCTCTATGGGCTCCTCGTGAGCAGTCATCGAAAAACTTGTTGTGCATTTTGTTGGAGATTTAAGTTCCTGGATTTTCCTGAAGAGAAAGCTGCATAATGGACTCCTTATTCATTCGGAATTAGGGATTTTGCAGACTTCGAAACATATGTCGAAAATAAAATAAAGGAATTTTGTTAAATCTTCGTTCAGCTCCATTCTTTCCTATACTTAATATATTAAATTAAACTTCAAATTTCCGCACTAAGGCACGGAGTTTATGCCCTATGGTCGTAACTTCAACCGTGCTTTTTCTGTTGTGAGTTTGCTACCCAGGTATCGGTTATCTTTCGAATTATCCGTAATAAGATAATTCATTTGTCTCTCTCTCTCTCTCTCTCTCTCTCTCTCTCTCTCTCTCTCTCTATATATATATATATATATATATATATATATATATGTGCATGTATGTGTTTGTGTGTCTGTATTTGTCCCCCTAGCATTGCTTGACAACCGATGCTGGTGTGCTATGTCCCCGTTACTTAGCGGTTCGGCAAAAGAGACCGATAGAATAAGTACTGAGCTTACAAAAGAATAAGTCCCGTGGTCGAGTTGCTCAATTAAAGGCGGTGCTCCAGCATGGCCGCAGTCAAATGACTGAAACAAGTAAAAGAGTATATATTTTGATCTCTGATCATTATGATCTTAGTTCTCATCAGAGGAAGTCACAGGTGTACCGGGTTAAAAAGGGCAGCTCACCTCGTGCAACCCATGAGAAAAACCATTGAAAGCCAGCCCTATATTATTTAAAGCGGTCAAGATGCATCGTATAAATACAATATGATGTTACGATATATTAATACATTAAAAATATATTAAATATATTATAGGTGACCCTTTAGTAATTAAAACCTACAGGCAAGTTAATGAACAATGGTACAAAACAGTACCGGCAATTGCTAGAAAAAGTGTCAAAAAGACTCGAAATAGCCACACGGAACACTCACATCGTGAATTGACGGAAAGCATTGGAGCGAGCTGAAGCAACTTTCCATGGTGAGATAAAGTCACAGAATGAAGTAAATAGACATATCCTTATCACGTGGTTTCGAATTCTGATCACTATGATCTTAGTTCTCATCAGAGGAACTCACTGTTACTCCTGGTTTAAAAAGGTAGCTCGCCTCGTACAACCCATGAGAAAAATTGTTTAAAGCCAGAGCTAAATTCAAAACGGTCAAGGTTTATAGTATTACAATATATTAATATATTTAAAATATACGAAATATATTATAATATAGGTGGCCCATTAGAAATTTAAACCTAAAGGCGAGTTAATAAACAGGGGTACAAAATAGTACCAGCATTTGCTAGAAATAAGTATTAAAAAGATTCGAAATATCCACACAGAGCACTAACCCCATGAATTGATGGAAAGCATGGGAGCGAGCTAAAGCACCTTTCCATGGTGAGATAAACTCATAAAATAAAGTTTACAGACATATCGCTATCACGTGATTTCGATCTCTGATCATTATGTTCTTAGTTCTCTGACCATGGAAATGCGCTTTAGCTCATTCCGACATTTGCCTTCAATTCATGTAGTTAGTGCTCTGAGTGGCTATTTCAAATCGTTTTGAATGTTATTTCTAGCAATTGCCGGTACTATTTTATATTCTTGTTTATTAACTTGCCCGTAGGTTCTTATTGCTAACGGGCCAACTATATTATATTTAATATATTTTTAATATATTAGTATATTGTAATATCTTACTATAGATAGAGCAGTTGTATACTGTCAACTTAACGTGACAGTCCCATAAAGAGAATCACACCACCGCTATTTAGCCCTGGGAAGCATCAACGCTTCCTGTCGGCCTTGACACATTTTCTGTGTCCTTATATTTACAAGGGTGAGGCAAGCATCCCCATCCAGAGGCATGTTTCTGAGTCTTGCTCGTCATCAGTCTGGAGTAGCATGGCTTGCTAGCTGGCTGCAGATACCTGTCTAGACCTTGTAAACATATATAATTTCAGTGAAGTAAATTCACTGATCACAAAAATTAGGAATATTAAATTTCTAAATATCTCAGAGAGATATAAGCAGTGTTGGAAAGATAAAGCAGTTGTATACTCTTTCTCTCTTTCTCTTTTCTCTTTTACTTGTTTCAGTCATTTGACTGCGGCCATGCTGGAGCACCGCCTTTAATCGAGCAAACTCGACCTCGGGACTTATTCTTTTGTAAGTCCAGTACTTATTCTATCGGTCTCTTTTGCCGAACCGCTAAGTAACGGAAACATAAACACACCAGCATCGGTTGTAAAGCAATGCTAGGGGGACAAACACAGACACACAATCACACACACACACACACACACACACACATATATATATATATATATATATACATATATATGACAGGCTTCTTTCAGTTTCCGTCTACCAAATCTACTCACAAGGCTTTGGTCGGCCCGAGGCTATAGTAGAAGAGACTTGCCCAAGGTGCCACGCAGTGGGACTGAACCCGGAACCTTTAAATTGGCAGCAGTTCGAAATTGATGCAAGAGCCAAGAGTTTTGAGCATTCCCCAAACTTCTGCTGATTATATCACACACACACACAACATAAAGGAATATGTCTTTTTTTTTACTATATATATATATATATATATATATATATATATATATATATATATGCATGTATGTATATGTAATAATTTTCCATTTGGCTATACACTTGGTAGTATGCCATTCAAAGCATATTCACTCTCTTCGACTACTTCATGTCATCAACAGTATAAGTGTGAATGTATTTACTTCAGGAATTCCTTCGTGTCCATCGAGTATATAACATATGAGAGGAACAGAAAATGGAAATCATGAGATTCTTTATTAATCACTACGATCGTTCCGATCCATCCACCATCGGTCCCTCGAGGATGAGATTCTGTGTACATCATTCAATGCAGATGTGCAGGTGTCTTTTCAAAAGGTAGCTCACTCATGAAACTCAGTTTCGATTCGTTCGATTATAATACTTTTCATTATTTGCTACCAAGGGAGAACATGGTTTAGAATGATTTGGAATGAAATATAATTCTCTTTATAGGTAATTAACTTACTCGTTATTAATTATAAGGAAAACACGTATATAAGAATCATAGATAAAACATAAATATAAAGTAAACAGTTACTACGATTGCGTTGATAAAGATATACATTAAATAAAGTTTTAAAATAATAAGACAACTAAGTATGGTGCGAAGAGACAAACAACAAAGACGCAATCGAGCGCTGAAGTAAACATTTGGCGACTATAGTATTTTATGGGGGTAAAGATATACACCCATACAAGTCTATGCACGCCTATATTTACACATACGAAAACACGTTCACCCCACTCTTTATCTCCAGCTCACATATACCGAGCAGTTCGGCCAACCTCTGTGTTCACCCCACTCCCCGCTGTAAAACAATGAAAGAAAAAACGGAAATGTGAATAACCTTTTCTATGGGTATTTTGTGTGTAGATCACGAATATAACATCTATTTCTTTCTGTGACCCTCCAGTTTCATGTAAATTAACAACTTACTTACGTTAAATACACTGATGGCTCCGTAAGAATTGAGCACAAACAGGATTGGGCCGAAACTGACATCTCTAAAAGTTAGGAACGGATTTTGAATGGGGTATTCCTAAGGCATTTTCAACCTAACCTATGAAAATTATAAAAGTACATTCAATTTTTTTATAGTAATATGTGTCTAAATCCGTGGTAATTCTGATAAGAAACCACACCTCATCCCCCAATGAGCTTGTTTGTGATCTAACACTTACTAAGCAACAGTGGGAAGTCTTGGCTTTACATCTGCAGCAATGGAACCTGTTGGATAAAGATACTCGAATTACAGTACTTAAGAAGCGTTCTGCTGATCTACAGCTATTTTATACTTTGGAAAACAACTTTACTTATTTTAATGATATCAGAGACCTATTCAATACCATTGAGCTGACTTATGAGCCAAATGGGTGGAGATTATTCATAGATGCATCCCTTTACAGCATAAAGACGGTTATGTTGCACATTGAGAGCACCATGCCTTCAGTTCCAATTGTTCACTCAGTCATTTTAAGAGAGATCTCGCTTTTATTCTAGACCGCATGAGTGGCTAACTTGTGCGGATTTGAAAGTAGTAGCCCTACGTAATGGGCTATAAACTGGATACAACAAGTTCATGTGCTTCCTTTGCAAGTGGGACAGTATGGCCAGATCAGAACATTATATACGCTCAGATTGACCACCTCGGGAAACTATGACGCCTGGATGCCATAATGTAAATCACGAGCCACTAGTTAAAAAGGAGAAAATCATTTTGCCACCACTGCATATAAAACTAGGCCTAATGACGCAATTTCCCAAAGCACTGCAACATAACATACTATGTTTCCAGTTCCTCAAGGTGATCTTCCTAAAATAAGTCATGCCAAGATTTAAGAGAGCATATTCGTAGGACCTCAGATTCGTCAACTTAAAGCCGATGAGGACTTCGAGGTGACAATGGATGAAACTGAGCAAGCGGTCTGGCATGCATTCAAAGATGTATGCAAAGGAATCTGGGAAAGCACTAAGTGGTCCAGCGAGAGAGTATAGTGGAGAGCCTAATCAAGTGCTACCAAAATTTCGAACGCAATATCTCACTGAAGATACACTTTCTTCATTCTCATCTTTCCTTCTTCGGAAAGAATGCAGGAGATAAACATGGAGAGAGGTTACATCAAGATATAGCGTCAATGGAAAACAGGTATAAAGGAAAATGTAGCCCATCTATGCTGGCTGACTTCTGCTGAAACCTGAAGCGTGACACACCTGAGACGTCTTATAAACGAAGAAGTAAATACTAAAATGTAGTTAATACATTACATAGTACTAACAAACATGGTTATTCGTTATATATTTATGAATTAATTACAATAGATATATTTGAGAGCAAAATAAATTTATGGTGTCGGGGAAATTGGTATAAATTGTTTGCATAATTATTAAGTCAGTAATTTACAAGAAAATGTGATGTGATGGGAAATTTTTGTTATAAAATTCGAATTTGGCACAATCAACTTCATAATGAAATGTACATGAGAAATATGTTTTTTTCTTGGCCCTAAAATTTGCTGTACAGTGTTGTTTTCTGTATAGAGAAGGCAAGATGGCACTAGAAAATTTATGCTGAATCTAAAGTATTGTTTGTATATCAAATTTGTTTTTCTGTCAACCAAATATCTGACTTATGACAGCTCTAAGCATGTTTGTGCGTAGTTATGCTTTCTAAACAATGTTTTCAATATATCTTCTAAATATTGTGGAGATACTGTATACAAATCATAATACTTTTGTTTTCTGTTTCCGTGATAAGGTTACGTCATTGAATCTGACAGTTAGTTGGATTTGATGTCCTCTAGTATTTCCGATATAAAGGAAGGCCTTTTTGTTTGCTCGGTATTTCTCTTAGTTTATTAGAATTTTGAGTGAGTGACATAGAATTAGAGCACTTGTACTACTGTGTCAGGAATATCGTAAGAAAATGTGAATGGAAATTCATCAGTAAATGTGACTGTTCGTACAATTTGAAGCGGTACGGAAACATTGTATGGAAAATAGTGGGTGATGTGATGAATGTTTGTGGTACACTGTTCGGGAAAATTGCAAATTATGAAGTTTTTACTTTCGCACATTATAGGCTTGACGACAGGATAGATATCCTCCTGTTTTCTGTTGTTTCTTGTGATGTTTGTAATCTTGTGTTTTTGAAAGGGTAACTGAAATAGAATGGAAGCATTAGAATGACATAGAAAATGTTTCAGGAACAAAACTATATTAATACAAGCAAATATATAAGGTGATTAATTTTATTTATGAAGAGGTGGTTGTAACCTACTAGCTTCATTCAAGCCAAAATAACATCCGCCTACTCGGGCTTCAGCCACATTTTCTTCAGAAGAAACCGAAGTAACGTTTAACGTTTCGGATTGTGGTTTTCTATAAAGAAAAAAAATCTGAGAAGTAAAAAAAAAATGAGATTAAAAGATGCCACGGGTTAATGTTTTGCTGTGAAAACACTTATGTTAAACAAATGAAATGAATGAAATGGATGACGGGTGTCTTTAGAATGGAATACTATTTTCATTCTAAAGTGTGGTTGTCTGTCATGGGAGATAACATACGAACAAGTTGGTGTTTGTGCATGATAGGGTCTGTCTGCGTGTGTTTAATGTAAATAAGGGTGATAAGAAGACGAAAATGCCATACATGTGCATGCTTGTAGGTAAGTATGTGCGCGTGTATTAAATTGTGTGCAAGTGAGTGTGTGCCGCTGCGTATTGGGAATGATGCACAAAGGTATACTTGTCTCATAAATGAACAGTGGAAATGTATAACATTCGTAGAAGTGTACTCGGAGTTGGTAGAACGTCTCTCTTCTTTGAGTTGAAATACTACCGTGGTTAACTTTCGTTTGTATTTTTTCGGTTCGACAAAAGTACCAATCCAGTGTGGCAGATTAGCGGAACTGTTATAGAGTCGGGCGAAACGCTTTACGTTGTGTTCTGAAAATAATGCCTGCGACCCGACAACCAAGCTGTATTGGCTGAAGTCGATGGCCTATCCTTTAGATAAAGGTCAGTGGTGTGGAGAGAGGAAATATGCATGTATGATAAATGCTAGGCTTCCTCAAAAGCCAGGCCTGCATATACAACATAGGCCGAAGAAAATCTAATGTATACGTTCTATGTATATATAATTTTTTGAAATTATCCAGCGCCATTTTTAAATGATGCTGTTTTTATATTTGTGCGTATGTTTCGGAAAATAGTTTCCCCTTTGAAACTCTTGGAATATTGCTTCGTGTACGTTCGTAGGTTTTATCATTATCTTACAGCATCTATGCATATTGGATGAAGTTTTTCTTTGTGATGAATTTTCTGTGTATAACCGGAATTCAAGAAGTATTTTATCCAATATTGGTAAATGTTTAAGACAGTGGGGTAGGATCTAAAGATAATGTGGCTGAAGCCTGAGTAGGCGGATGCTCCTTGGTTTGAATGAAGCTAGTAGGCTACAACTGCCTCTTCATACAGCTTCATCCGTCCTGATAAGAGTAGACCTATACTGTTTAATCCAAAACCATCATTTTCCAGAGGAAAAGTTGTATCCAACATGCCCTTCCTTTTTAAAGAACATGGATAGTGATTTAAGGACGGTTAGACTGGTATTTATGGCTACATGAATGATACATTAAAGGCACGCATCCTCAAATCACTCTCCATGTTCTTTAAAGAACATGGAGAGTATATTTTTATAGAGTTTCGTAACATATCCAAATAGATGACTAGGTATCTCATCGCTGAATGAAAACATCGCATAAACAATCATTATTTCGATATCAGATTAGTGGAACTGTTAGAGAGTCGGGCGAAACGCTTTACGTTGTGTTCTGAAAATAATGCCTGCGACCCGACAACCAAGCTGTATTGGCTGAACTCGATGGCCTATCCTTTAGATAAACGTCAGTGGTGTGGAGAGAGGAAATATGCATGTATTATAAATGCTAGGCTTCCTCAAAAGCCAGGCCTGCATATACAATATAGGCCGAAGAAAATCTAATATACGTTCTATGTATATATAATTTTTTGAAATTATCCAGCGCCATTTTTAAATGATGCTGTTTTTATATTTGTGCGTATGTTTCGGAAAATAGTTTCCCCTTTGAAACTCTTGGAATATTGCTTCGTGTACGTTCGTAGGTTTTATCATTATCTTACAGCATCTATGCATATTGGATGAAGTTTTTCTTTGTGATGAATTTTCTGTGTATAACCGGAATTCAAGAAGTATTTTATCCAATATTGGTAAATGTTTAAGACAGTGGGGTAGGATCTAAAGATAATGTGGCTGAAGCCTGAGTAGGCGGATGCTCCTTTGGTTTGAATGAAGCTAGTAGGCTACAACTGCCTCTTCATACAGCTTCATCCGTCCTGATAAGAGTAGACCTATACTGTTTAATCCAAAACCATCATTTTCCAGAGGAAAAGTTGTATCCAACATGCCCTTCCTTTTTAAAGAACATGGATAGTGATTTAAGGACGGTTAGACTGGTATTTATGGCTACATGAATGATACATTAAAGGCACGCATCCTCAAATCACTCTCCATGTTCTTTAAAGAACATGGAGAGTATATTTTTATAGAGTTTCGTAACATATCCAAATAGATGACTAGGTATCTCATCGCTGAATGAAAACATCGCATAAACAATCATTATTTCGATATCAGATTAGTGGAACTGTTAGAGAGTCGGGCGAAACGCTTTACGTTGTGTTCTGAAAATAATGCCTGCGACCCGACAACCAAGCTGTATTGGCTGAACTCGATGGCCTATCCTTTAGATAAACGTCAGTGGTGTGGAGAGAGGAAATATGCATGTATTATAAATGCTAGGCTTCCTCAAAAGCCAGGCCTGCATATACAATATAGGCCGAAGAAAATCTAATATACGTTCTATGTATATATAATTTTTTGAAATTATCAAGCGCCATTTTTAAATGATGCTGTTTTTATATTTGTGCGTATGTTTCGGAAAATAGTTAACTTTCTTTTTATAGATGTAAATTTTAGTTGAAAATATTTTCCATACATTTATTTCACAAAGAAAATACATGAATTTAATTCAGCACAAGAAGTTTTATAACTAGTGAATTCATTCTGGTAAGCTTTGATTTACAAATTTCAATGGGAAGTGTTGATATAATAAATAGCTAATATCAAACAGTAGAGTGGTCGAGTAAGTCAGAGATATATAATACGCATGGCCACGAATAAAAGGGATAAAGGGTCCAGTTTTATAAGCTCAATGGAATTATTTAAGAAAAAAACAAGCAAATAAAATTAGTTATAGATTCGACTTGCTTGATATTTATTTTTTTGATTATAAAACAAGCTGATAGTTATTAACAAGACCGATTTATTCCCTGACCTCTTTCAGGCTACGCAACGCAATATCATGAAATGAATGAATTGTCAGAAAAGAAATTTAAACAGAAATTAGAAATCGTCGGATTTCCTTGTAATCAATTTATGTATATGGAACCTGGTTTAAATAAAACAGAAATTATGAACGGTCTCAAACATGTTCGTCCTGGAAATGGTTTTGTTCCTAAAATTGATATGATGAAAAAAACCGACGTCAATGGTATAAATGAGCATCCTCTTTTCACTCTTCTAAAGGTATTTGTAACATTCTTTTCATATTACCTTAGTAAAAAGTAAAAACCTAGTGTTTACAATGGAAACGTTTGCATTATTTTTTCGATAAACATGAAACATTTCAAAAGATTTAGGTTAACAAAACTGAAACAGTATATAATGTGAGACTTTGATTGACTAAACGATCATTATATTTGAATGTTAAATAAAACCAAGCCAACATGACTGCGCATAATGCATCAAATTATAAACAAATATACACAGCATACTGATCCAAAGATAATGAACAAAAGCAGTGCAAAATCACTCAGTATAAAATCCACTTCAAATAATACATTTCAAGGCAACAAGTGTGCTAACAATTCTGACAACTCACCGCCTTAAGACCAATAATAATCATGTAGTTTTCAAATTTTGGCACTAGGGGAGGCGGAGGAGTAAGTCAACTACATCGACCCAATGTTCCACTGGTACTTATTCTATCGATCTAGAGAGGATGAAAAGCAAAGTCGATCTCGGTTGAATTTGAACTCAGAATGCAAAGACGGACGATATGCTGCTAAGCATTTTGTCCGGCCTGCTAACGATTCTGCCAGCCCGCTGCCTTACAAATAATAATAATACAAATTTATAGTGATGTTTATAAATATGTGGTTATATCGGTATATATTTAAGCTTACAATAAAAAAAAATTTCAGCTATGAGTTGTTTTCGGCAGAATAGCCTAAACATGCATGCCAGTATGTTCCCTTCACAGCAACTACACAGCAGAACCCACTTAGACATCTCGCACAAATTCCATTCTGAGTTACCTTTTGCCGAATTAATAGGATGCCTATCAGGCAGTAAAAACGTTACCGCACTTTGTATCCTGAAACCGGCACTACACTATAGCTGTTACTAATGATGTAATTTCCGATGATGCAACTACGCTCGTTACTGTAAATATGTAACACCGAAAGGTGATAGTTCAGGTGATGGGAGTGTTTCGTTAGTCTGTTCCACTGAGTTGAATATATTTCCATAATATACTTTAAGGAAAATTTGGTGCCAGAAGCCTGAGCCAGAAAATTCTCACTAAGACAAAATACTCTGTAGTGAATCTATTACCCAATTGGCTTTCAGACTCCCTTATCACCTCGCCAACCAACGTGACTGCCATTATATTTTTGCTTTGCATTCTAAAATTTCAGTATTCATGTCCTTCGCCACGTGATGCAGAATACGATAAGATGAAAGGTACCTGGAATCCTATCACTCCGCGAGACATCACATGGAATTTTGAAAAATTCGTTATCGATCACAATGGAATTCCGATTTTCCGATATTTACCGATAACAACACCACATGCCATCATTGAGGATCTACAAAGGAAGTCAATCCTATAACTAACTCCTGTATAATTCAAAGTTAAAGAATATAATAACCGTAAGAATTATTTTAAACTCATTTTAATTGCATTAATCTATTAGGTTGAGTAAAAAGTAAGCAGCTTTTTGAATCATGAAGAATTTGTATCGGATTTTTGCAGAGTTTTGAATTTTTTAAAAACATTTTTTGTAATTGTCTGATAATATAGGCATAGACCTTCCCAAATGCATCCATAAATTAACAGTGATATTTTTTCATCGTTCTTACAATCATCTGTGACCGAGTTGATCGTGAATTTTGTTTGTGCGAAAGGATAGTCAACGTTGGATTTGTTATTAATTGTTGTATCTTAAGACACTTGTTTTTGCTGTCTTCCGGCAGTTTTGTTAAGACTGTGCCCCTTATTTGAAGGGAGAAGCGCTGTTAATTGGAGAGAATTAGCTACTCAGACCTGTCATCGTCTGAGGAGGAGCTGGTGGGATGTCTGGACGAAATAGATAGAGAGACGGAAAGGAGGAGTTTCACAGAAGTGGTGAGATAGCAGTCTGAAGATGTGCGTTTGGAGGGAATTGAAAGATTGCCAGAAATGATGAAAATGGAGAGAAACAATGTCAAGATATCCCCTCCTATGGTAACTACAGAAAGGACATCTAAAAGAATGGTGTTGTATAGAACATACAACGTAAGACTGCATCGGATAGAGGTGGCTACAAGAGCTGAAGTGTAAAGCGCTCTGCAGCCCATTTGGAAAGTGATGGATTACCTAGCTAGAGATAGAAAGTTCGCAACGGTGGGGTGCAGTTTGCGTCCGAGGCTGTAGACCGGCAGTATGTCGTTAATCCCCTCAAGACAGAAGAGGTGGTCCTTCTACCCATTTACCTAGGAAGACGTGCTTCTCGGATAAGGGTAGAGGAAATCCCTCCTGAGGTGGATGCTGCCTGACTGGTAGATACCATCCTACTTGGTATGGAGGACCAGATTGTGGTCCTCCAGGCAAAAAGAATGCCGACAACCAGTTGGCAAGTGTAGGGCCTGAAAATCGGGATCCAGGCCGCCCCAGAGACCATCATGGTCGACGGGGACATCAACTTGAGAGTCATGGTAGAATGCAGGGCGCCCAGGTGTTTTAAATGTGGGGGGAAAGGGCCACATTAAGGCAGAATGCCCTCCAACCAGTGCAAAGGAACCAAAAGAAAAAAGTCGAGCCTCCACCTCTGGCGAAGTCATCTACAAGCAAGGAGGAGCCTGGGAACGAAGAGCAGGAATGGATACAAGCTAAAAGAGGGAGGAAAACGAAAAAAAAGACATGAGGAAAAAATGTGAACCCCCACCCTACTCCCATTCGACAACCACCCGATCCCATGCTATCACAATCCCCCCTGCCTCTCCTGACACAGACAATAACATAAATAGACAGGAACCCAAAATTCCCCAAACCTCCCCCTAAAAAATTGTCTTGCTTTAATGGAAAACTGTGGAACAGAAACATTGGACATAGGCGTGGCAGTAGACGCAAGTAAGCTGCCGCCTAAGTTAAATTATAAGTTTGCAAAAAAAGTTTTAAAAAGTGTAAATGAAGTCACTCGGATGTGCTTCGAGTGGCTTCATTCCAATTCGTTATTAACTTTTTTCATTTTTCCCATTCGTTTGTCTATTTTCGTCCCACTTATATGTTTTTATTTGTCCCTCTGTGTTTAGCCTCCTGTGGACAATAAAGAAATGTTGTTACAATCATCTGAACCGACTTGTTCGTGAATGTTGTCTGCGCGTCGTTAGAGAGGTTAGTGAAGGATTGTTGAATTGGAAATTGCTGCCTTGCGGCAGTTTTGTTAGCGCTGTTCCCCTTGTTTAAAGAGGAAGCTTCGTGAAGATTTGAATTCTTCAGACGTATGGACGTCTGAAGAAGAATTACTGAGAAGTTTAGATATTGTAGATCAGAAAATGAAAAAATGAAGGTGCAAAAAAAATGATTTTTGCAGCTGCGGCTGGTGAAACAAAAAAAACAAAAGAAGCGATTTGTTTTAAGAAGCGGTTGAAGAAGTAGAGGGAAATCCGCGAAGGGAGAGGCACGAAGTAAAAGTCACCCCTCCTAGTGAAGTTACAAAGGATACACAAAAGAGGACAATAATATATAGAACTTATAGTCTGGATGCAAAGAAAATGGAGATAGTGCAAAAACTACAAGTTGAGAAGACATTGAGACCCATCTGGCAGGATGTCACCTACCTTGACAGAGGGAGGAAATACGTAAATGTGGATGTGAGATTTGCATCCGAGGAGAAGGCCAGGCAACATTCGGTAGCCTCCTTGAAAACGGACGAGCTAATATTTCTGCCTATTTACCTTGAAAGGTGTGCTTCCAGGGTGAAGGTGGAAGAGAATCACTCGGAGGTAGATGTTGCCTGGGTGTAGAGGAGAAGATTGAGGTCTTCCAGGCAACGAGAACACCGCTGAAGAATTGGCAAGAGGAGAGCCTGGAGATAATGATCCAGGCTGCCCTGGAGGACCTTGAAAGAATGGTCGACACCATAAAGGTGTGAGACGAGGTGGTATTGAGAGTCATAGTGGAGGGTAGGAAGCCCCGCTACTATAAATGTGGCCAGAAGATCCACATAAGAAAGGAGTGCCCTCCACCTACCACAAGGACGTCAGAAGCACTGAAGGTCGGGAGGGAAATTGCTCCTCCACCTCCTACAATGACAAATGGCACAGACGGGAGTATGAAGGAGTCAGGCAAGGAAGATGGCAAAGAGGCACAAATGGAGGAAGAGAAAACAGAAGAATGGAAAAAAGCCGAAAAAACATAACTCAGAGTATTGATATTAATCCCCATCCTACCAACCTCACTCTGCCCTTCCCTCCTCCTGCTGATACCGACCCTCACCCTACTCCACCAGACACTGATATTATAGCTACAAATATACAAGAGTCCCAAATTTCCCAACCCCAAACCTGTGAAAAAAGATGCATTGTTTTTTACAATAAGTCACTCAATGAGTTGAACGACGAAATAAACAATCTGAACGAGTTGATAAAAATCGATATTGAAAGGTGTGAGGGAGTACTCTCGCAAGTTAAATGGGTATTAATGGACAGAAAGAACTTGCAAATGTTATGTAAGGATTACGGGAGAAATGTAATTATCCCACAAAAGGAAATTGATACCAAGGGAGTGCAGTCAGTGGTAAGCTATCATGAACTTCTAAAATAATTTAACATGGGCATATTATGTATTTGATTGTTTTTAAAACAGTTTCAAAGTGGATTGTGGAGCCCGAGTGGCCTTCATTCCATCCATTCATTTTTTACACCACCCTTCTCATTCGTTTTATTTTTCCCCACTTTTGTGTTTTTGTCCATCTTTGTACTGTCTCCATAAAAAAATCGTTGTTACAATAATCTGAAATGGAAATATTAAAGCGCGATATTCAGCAATATCAACGAAACGTTAGGTGAAGAAATGACCAGTGAATGGTCAGCTCAAAAAGGGTTTAAATGAAACGACAATATCACATATTTCAGCGTACATATAAAATAATTAAATAAATGAATATACTATATATTTTCGTTAAGTACGTATCCATGTGTATAGTGAAAATGGGTTAATAGAATATACCACACACACACACCTCATCACTATTATTACTACATCACTTATTACCTTAAAACCCCTTCACTTTTATTACATTTTTTCCAATTATTAATCTATTTTGTACCTTTTCCCTCCAACTTTTTATCTATTTTTATTATTAGTTTTCTCACCAACAATACTGTTTTATTCATTGTTTCTGCTACCTATTTCTCCCACGCTGTCCATATTCACTCCTATTCACCTGTCCTACTCTTCTTATCCCGCTTTTGCACACCTCCATACATCACCAGAAACCACCTGCAAACCACACCGCTCAACTACTACGCCCATCTCTCTACACAAATATCATATACCCATATATGCGCAGAACATCCCATTCTTCTTCCCTTCCTAAATACCACTATATTTAACCGCATTTTCACCCGACACTTAAAACTTCTTCTTCTTCTTCTTCTTCTTCTTCTTCTTCTTCTTCTTCTTCTTCTTCTTCTTCTTCTTCTTCTTCTTCTTCTTCTTCTTTTTCTTCTTCCTTTTTCTGATGAATGACTAGCGTCCGAAACCTAAAAGAAGCTTTCCTTTTCTTTTCAAGTGTTATGCTAATAACACGTTTGTCAAAACTTGCTCCTCTTGTGTTTCCGTTCTTGTTTTTGCTAATTTCTCATATATTTAAAGTTAGAAATCTGCACCTGGTATCATTTATACTATAAATGATACAGGTATAGTTTACATAGATTTATTGTGTATCGATAAAACAGAAAATTCAAAGCATTTATATACCACCTGTTTTCTTGGTCGTACTTCCAATATATCGTAGATTTCTACAAGCATATACTATATGCATAAAGTACACACCAACCTCAATTTGTGTTTAAGTTGTCGCGCAGAGCACATAATTTTCATAGTACATCTCTCTGACCGAAGCCCAAATTGTGTTTCAGATTGCACTAAGCTGGAGAGGTTACTCATTAACTGATGTAAAAGCACTATAAATACAGTCTACCACGGATTCTAAGAGAATAATATTCTGGAAATAATCATATACAGATTAATTTTTTTTTCTTTTGTGTGTTGAGTCTTGCATCCCATTAATATGGTCCTGTGGTATATGAAATCTATCTCATATGTTATATAGGGAAGAGGAAACTATTTCGCACCCGTCCCGCTGTATGGGGCGAAATTGCCATATAACCCAAGCACCTTCGTGTGCTTAATCGCTAAATTTACTTCATCCTTTGTGGGATTGCAATCCACATGATGATGTATATTTTCTTGAGACAAGCAATGAACATCTGCTTCAGCTACGACTGAAAGATTGAAAAAGGCCGTCCATTCTAATGCTATTTGATACTTTAGCTAGTGCTGTGCTGTGTGTGGAATTCCGAATTACTATAGAAGAGGATGTTTTAAAAACACTTGTCGCAGAAAACCATCAATTTCAGTTATCCCTCTATAGTTACTGTAAGCGTTAGAAAAAAACTCTCGTCCGCGTCTGGCAGAAACTCTCCAGTTGCTAGCGGTAACAGAATTACTATCATCCGGCCAAACTCAATGATTTGTTTTTTGAAACAAAGTACCTCATGTCACACTAGACACTAATGATTTTCAAATTTATTGAACGATTTAAAAAATCCCTGGCTGTGCCAGATTAGTCACATCAATGCGTTTAGAGGCTGTTCTATTATTAATTCGAAGCTTTTTTTCCCGAAAGAGAGAAAGAAATTCGTGTGACTTTGGGAAATACTATTTTTGTAAGAAAGAAAAAAAAACAGATGATGGTAGAGAGGGTGAGACGAAATAATGATGTTTGTAAATCAGTAAAAATAACAAAAATGAATAACAAAGATAACGTAAATTAAAACAAGTGAGAAAACGACTTTCTTAATGTATAAGTAATTGCAAGCTACTCAGACATGGCGTTGGGAAAATGCTTTTCAAAATTTGTCCCGGCTCTTTATTCTCAAAGTTAGTATTTCGTCGATTTAAGGCGGCGAGCAGGTGAACTGCTTAGCGGTTTTGTTACTTGTGATTAATTCTGCCGTGTATTTTGCTTGAAGGTTAGTGTTGAAATTGTTGTTGCTGAATTCTTTTCTTTGTGTTGTTAGTAATACCGTTCTGCACGTGGAAAACAGAGTGAACTTTTATTCCCCTCTGTGAGGGGAGGGAAATTATCCATTTTTGTGGCGTTTTTCCACAAATTTATTTTGTTGAAAATGAATACTTCCTCTGTATGCCGACGGCAGAAAACCTTATAGAACCGGCAAAAAAAAAAAAATTCTGTAGCTGCGGCTGGAGTGTTGACCGAAGTGTGCTAATGCAGCACCAAAACATGTTTGAAAAGGTGAGATACGACGTAAAAGCCACCCTCCAGAGTGAAATCATAGAAGAAACTGCAAAAAAAAAAACCAAAACAAAGTCGTATTTATAACTTTTGTAAAGGGAAAGAAACTCGACAAAGCATCAAATGAAGCTATAGAAAAATGCCAGCAGCCGATCTGGCAGGACATAGAATTCCTGACCAGAGACAAACGCTTTGCCACTGTAGTAGTTTATTTCAAAAGTGAAGAGAAAGCGAAAACACATTCAGTACAATCTTTGAAAACCATAGACATTGTGTACTTAGGTGCACAGCAAAGGTCACAATAGAAGAAATCCCGCCAGAAGTGAATGTCTCATGACTACTCCCAGCCTGGAAAAGATCGTAGAGAATATACACCTTACGGAGAAACCACTTTACGGATAATGGTGGAGGGGAGAAGACACCGGTACTTCGAATGTGCAATGTGGAGAGAAGGGCCACATTCGGGCAAACTGTCCAGCCCGTAAGGTGGAGATGGCCCCCCCCCAAAAAAGGATGAAGAAGAGGCAGAGACACAGAAGACCGACCAGAAGGCTCCCAGCAATGAAAACACTCAACCAGCTGGGATGAGGATGGATGATCTACTGTAAGAAGAAAAGAAGTAACCAAAAGAAAAAAAACCCAATCCCACCCCCAATATCCAGCTCGAACAAGAAAAAAGCACCCTCAACAGACACACGAAATTCAAACTACCCCTCCTCACCACTATTCACCAAAAAAATAACAGCAATATCTCCTCTTTCGAACCCTGATAACCTTCCCTCCATCCCACCCGGCCCTGATATTTCATCCCTCCAATCCCCATCCTCCAGTCCCGATATCCCCCCCTGCACATCCCCAGAAGAACATTACACAAAACTACCGGAAGGAATTTTAATAATCCAAATAGACGATATAAACCTCTCAATATTAAAATCATATTTCTCCACAGACATAGGCCCTCCAAGGTTGGGCTTTAGTAAGTCCATGTACGAGGACCTATGTCAAACCACCCCTCGAGGCCGGGAAAAGGAAAAGGACAAGGCTCAAAGCCACTGATGCCAAGGTAAGTATATGGCTTGTATTCATGTTGGTTGTTTGGATGTGCATGGCCTGGGGTCGAGCTGGAAGCAAGGTCGCTTCATCACGTCGCACAATTTGGATGTCATTGTTTCAATGGAAACCCGGTTAAGGGGTTAAGGGGGCCAAGAGATCTCCTCCCGCTATTTGATGGTTACAAGAGATTTTTCTCTCCGGGATGTCCTATTGGCCCTGTTAAAAAGAAACCGGGTTTCTGAGAAAAAGTTAATTTTTTCAGACCCAGAAGGTAGGCTGGTCGTCATAGATTTGACGCTCACTCGTGGTAAGATTATCAGGCTGGTTTCAATTTATGCACCCACTGAAAACGGACAAAGTGAGTATTTTCGGAACCTGGAGAAGTTTCTCGGTACATCACAGTCTCTAGTTGTACTAAGAGAATATAACACAATCTGCGGTGCACGCGTATATTATGTTGGCTCGTGTTCTGATAGAAGAGGTAATGCTTGCTTCCTGGAACTGCTAAGCCGCTTTGAGCTAGTACATCCTTATAGACTGCAATTTCCGAACGCTCCATTGTGGACATGGTCAAACAGCGACAGATCTTCCAGGTCATACCTAGATAGGGTGTTAATTAGAAAAGTAGATAAGGAAAATGTTAGGTATCCACAGTATTTCCCGGTCAGCTACAGTGATCACAAAATGGTCACCTGTACGCTCCACATAGATAAGTTATCTAATAAAGGATCTGGCAACTGGAAACTTAATACGTCCCTTTTGGCGATTAAGGAGTACAGAGACCGGATTAAGTTATTGATTCAGAGGGCATTAACCAGATCTGTTATTAATAACAAATGGTGGTATGCTCTCAAGCGAGCCATTAAATGTGAGCCTATTAGATATAGCACATGTTTACTGGCTAGAGAGACTAGGAAGGGATTAGCTTTAGATATGGACTTAGAGGAAGCAATGGAATCTGGTTCTGCAGCTCAAGTGACGGCCAAGAGACTTGCGTTAAACCAGCACCTCGAAGCCCAACATATGGGTTGCATTGACAGAGCTAGGATTCGTGCATTGGGTTGTGAAGGAATCAAGGGCGCGGGATGGGCCCTAATGGTGGAAGCCCAACGTGACAACAATGGCATAATTCGATGTTTTGACGAACCAACGAGGTAAGTTGATAAACGAGTCCGAGATGTGTGAGGTCTTTCAGGAGTACGTCGCCCAGCTTTTCGGTGGGTGCGGCGGATCGGACAGTAGGAGGGACCTAACGGACTTCCTCGCCGGGCTGCCGCGGAGTGTTGTGAAGGATCGATCACGCCTGAGGAGGTAATTGAGGTTATGGCGGACTGCGGCGCGCGTAAGGCACCGGGACTGAATGGTCTACGCTATGAACTATATAAAAGCATGCGAAACTTGTTCAGGCACCTGCTGGCGAATGTCTACACGAACGAGCAGCAGAATGTGTTCATTCCCAGATCGCTGCGCCGGTGAGTGGTGACGCTTGTCAGAAAGGACCCGAAAAAGGGGGATCGCATTGATAATTTTCGGCCCATGACTCTGCTAAACACAGAGCTGAAGATTTTGGCCAAAGTGTTATCGAAAAGATTGGCGTGTGTCGTGGATGGCTTGATTGGGAAGGCACAGACATGTGCCGTTCCCGGTAGATCCGTCCAGGATAGTCTTCATTTTATACGGTACACTGTAGAGGGATTTAATAACTCTGGCAAGGGAGGGGTACTGTCCATTCAGACCAATCAAAGGCTTTTGATAGGGTCGACCATCATTACCTGGTGTCCGTTCTGGCACAGTTCGGCCTGGGTCTTGGCTTCCTCAGGTGGATCGTTGAAATTTATCACATCATCGACTCGGTAGTTCGGGTGAACGGCTTTTTATCTAAGCCGTTCAGCATCAAACGCTCGGTTCGTAAAGGATCTCCGCTCTCCCCGCTTTTATATGTAATGGCTCTTGAGCCATTGCTGCGAAAATTGAGCGACATCCCGAGACAGCCAGGTTGTGGAGAGTCGGTTTCAGCGTATGCGGATGACATCACCATCATCGTAACCGAAATGGATCATCTACAGAGGGCAGACAAGGCCATTGAGGAATACGAGACGATGGCAGGAGCAAAGGTTAATCGTGAAAAGTCAGTCAGCTTGCAGCTCGGCATCTGGAGAGGCAAGTCGATGCCTCCTGACAGCGTCGTGCGACGTTGTACCGAGGGTCCGATTAAGTTGCTAGGAGTCTGGTTTGGACCAAGCCTCCAAATAGAGAAGAACTGGGCCGAGGTAGCGAGCAGGGTGGCCCACATAGCCAAGACTTCGTCTTGGCAGTGGCTATCCCTGAAAGGGAGGGCAGAAGTAGCCAATGCGTTCATCACATCGGTCATCACCTACCGCCTAAACGTCGTTCCCTGCCCTGATTCGTGGTTGAGCAAGCTGGAAAGACAGCTCTTCCGCTTCTTGTGGAAGGGCTCGAATCCGCTTGTGAGACGCTCTAATTGCTGCCAACAACCGTTAAAGGGTGAGATAGAGATGCCTTGGCTGATGATTTACAGGCACGCTCTGAGGTTGAGGCATCTGTAGCTCCATCTGGATGGTGATCGGGTGTGGTCTCCGCTGGCGAAACAGATGCTTCCCAAGTTTACTTGTTTCGGTAAACTGGATACCTGGTTCTATCGTAGATCGAAGTTGGGTACATAGTTTACGGAGTGTCGTAAGGCTCTCCGGATATTCCATCTCTTGGGCAATACCTGTGGTAGTGGTTCTACCACATTCTTCTATAGAGTGTTGGTAGAGGCGAAATGTGACGATAGCTAGTCAGTCTGTTCCAACGTACATTCGGGCTGAAGACGCTGGATAACTTTCAGAAGTCTTTGGCATGGCAATGTTACCGAGGAGCCTTGCCTGTCCGGGTCAAGCTCGTAAGACATGGTGGCGCTTGGCCCACCGACCTGTTCAAGATGTGGGCGGGACAGGGAAACCATCCTGCACGTTGTTGTTCAGTGTTCGGAGGTGTGAGTTTATACCGAACAACTGTTGTCAAGTACAGGAAGAGAAGAGTTATCGATTGAGTCAATAGTAAAAATTGATCTACCGGATTTCCTATCGAAAGAAGGTAAGAATTGCTTTCTCATAGTAGTAGCAATTGCGAGAGAGGTGATTTGGAAGACACGAATGAAAGGATTAATAACAGGCATTTTTATCTCTGGCCCTGGCTTGGTGAATTTTTTCAATTCTACCTAAGGAGGAAAATAGGGTTAGAGAAAAAATGCCTGTCCACGAAAATGTTCCAAGATCGATGGAAGAATGTCGCACGAATGTTGCTTATGGATGGAACCGCATGAATACAACGCAGGACGAACCTAAAGCATCAGTAGTGAAGCAGGGTTCGTGGGATCTGAGCATATCTCGCCTCCCGACTCCATTCTGTAATGTTGTCTTGTATATGTTATCATTCGAACTATTCATAGTTACGTAAAACTTTTTAATTCATCTTTTTGTTAATTCATACGTGAAATCTGACCCCATATCAGATTGTACTGTCCCCTCTTTGTTGTCCTCTTGTGGGAAATAAATAACATTTGCGAAATGCTAGGCGGTATTCCGTCTGTTTTTACGTTCTAAGTTCAAAAGCTAAGTTCATCCTTTCAGGGTCAATAAATTAAGTACAGTTGTGTATTGGGTGCCCCCACTCAAAAAAATTTCGGGCCTTCGGCCTACTGTAGGATACAATGTTCCGTCGATGTCAAGTTTTCCTCTAATATTCTAGGTCGATAAACTTAAGTACCAATATAGTACTTGGGAAGGCGGTGTGCTGGCTGAAACATTAGCACAGGGCGAATGCTTAGCTGTATTTTGTCTGTCTTTAAATTCTGAGTTCAAATTCCGCCGAGGTCGACTTTACCTTTCAACCTTTCGGGGTCGATTAAATAAGTACCAGTTACGCACTGGGGTCGATATAATCGACTTAATCCCTTTGTCTGTCCTTGTTTGTCCCCTCTATGTTTAGCCTCCTGAAGTCTTTGGCATGGCAATGTTACCGAGGAGCCTTATAGTACTGGGGTGGGGTAAGGTTTACCTTAACCGACTTACACGCTCACTTCAGAATTATTGGTTTTGTGCCTAACTTACACAGTTTAAAGGCTGCAAGCTGGGAATATCGTTGGAACATCGGAAGAATACCTTGTTATTTACTTTCTGAGTTGGAATCTCGTCGAGTTCCACTGTAACTTACATAATTTCGGAGTTGATAAAATAAACTACCAGTCATATACTGAGGTCGATGCAATAGATTACCCTCCCCCCCACTAAAAATTGATGACCTTGTACCAAACTTTGAAGAAAATTATTATTCCTTAACACCGAATCCTGTATTTTCTGCTCCTCACGTTTACAAATATAGTTGTTTTTACCTATTCAGATGCCTTTTATCGTACATTTGCATTTATATCGTATTGAGGAAGTTTTCCTGAACAACGAGGATGGGTTGTTTCAATTTACATTTTATTTCAATAAGTGTTTACAATTTATTTTGAAATTAGTATTTTCCGTCATGGCCTCTTGTGGCGAAAAGCGAATGATGTGAGAAGTTGAACTGAAAGAGTTAGAGGGAATTGAAACAGCATCCTTGTTTTATTTCATATTAACAGAAGACAGCTTTCATCTTCTAGTTCATAGCTCATAAAAGGCAGACATAATCATTAGTAACGCAAAAAACATCACCACTAAAATCACTACAACAGTGGTAATAGCAGCAGCAAAAAGGAAAACAAAATCAATACAGTAACAGTGACAGCATCATCAACAATAACAACAACATTTACAGTACACCGACTATCACAACAACAGTAATAGCAACAATACATCGATTTCAATCACAGATAGTATTGACTCCGGAACTAGCAGAAAAAAACTTAACTGCACCCAACACGAGCAGCACGAGAGAGTTACTACTATCACGGTTACTGTATCCATCAATACCAATAACAGTTACAGTAGCCAAAGCGGCTCCAGCAACTGTTTCACCGAGAGCGCTTCTAAGAATAACTGAATAGGTCTCTATAGAAGAGAAACAGACATATGAAGCTGCGAGAACAAGGATGCTCTGTCACAGATGGTGTCACTAGTGTTGGAGCTGTACGATGAAAGAAGTATGTTCAATGTTCATAAAAATATCAATTCAGAGGAATTGGAGAAGGTTGTAAGAATCAGGTCAGGTTAGGATATAATTAAGAATGTAAGGCAAAGGAAAGGATTGATAAAAGGACAGATTAACGCAGACGCGAATATGCATGCACATAAGAAAGGAATTAGGTGAAGAGAAGAAATAGTAGCGACATATTTTGAAGGACGAGTTAGGAAGTAAATGCTGTAAAAATATAAAACTTAATGATCAAAATTTTATTTAGATTGCCCAGAAATGTGAAGATAAACATGCTGAGAGAGGTGGAGGGTGGTAATGGGAAATGTTTAGTAGACAATCATAAATGGTTGAGAAGGGAAAGGAAAGTTCAAAACATTAATAGAATCCAGAATAATAAGAGATGTGACAAAATGGTATGAAGAATCATAAGCGTAGTGTATGCACATTAATGTGCAAGATCTTCTTTGCCATATAGTCATACCAAAAAAGAAATAATAAAGAAATAATTGTATGTTTGTCTAGAATTTATAACGATAAAATTTATTATGAAAGCAATCTCATAACTGTAAAAAGAAATAAACAAAAGAAAATGTGAGAAATTGAAATCTCGGAAGTGAATTAAAATTGAATATGATTTCATTGTATTTTAGATAGACATCATGTGAAAATAATTTTCTTAATTCTATTGATAAAATATTCTATATTGCATACATTTTGGAGCGTTTACATAAAAATTCCATTCAGTTAATTGGAAACTGTTAGCTAATAATGTTGCTATAGCAAGTATATATTGTCATATACTTTTTATTGCAATGAGTAACGAAGAATATATATATATATCCGTTCGTATGTCCACATGTCGTCCCGTTTTCGTCTTTGTCATTTACCGGCGGCGTTTCGCCCCCAGCGTCACAAGAAGTGATTCAATATAATCATTAAGGCGCGAAATAATGTCTGACCCTCTGCCAATAACTGATGAGCATTTTGTGACCTTCTGCGTCTGTTTCGTGTTTGTTCGTGCATTTATTATGTTTTTAGCATATATATATATATAATATATATATATATATATATATATATATATATTATATATATATATATATTATATATATATATATATATAGGAGCACTCTGTCGGTTGCGACGACGAGGGTCCCAGCTGATACGATCAACGGAACAGCTTGCTCGTGAAATTAATGTGCAAATGCCTGAGCACTCCACAAACACGTGTACCCTTAACTTAGTACTCGCCGAGATTCAGCGTGATACAGAATGTGACAAGGCTGGCCCTTTGAAATACAGGTAGTATTCATTTTTGCCAGCTGAGTAGACTGGAGCAACGTGGAATAAAGTGTCTTGCTCAAGGACACAACGCGCCGCCGGGAATTGAATTTACGACCTTAAGATCATGAGCCGAATGCCCCTAACCACTAAGCCACGCGCCTTCACTATATATATATATATATATATATACAGATGTGTGTGTGTATATATATGTATATGTATATGTATATGTATATATATATATATATATTATATATATATATATATATATATATATATATATATATAAGAAAGTTGGTTTGTGAAAGCACGTGGTTGAATATATAGAAAATAGTAAAAAGTGAAAAAAACTACAGAAGGCCTGTTTTAAAAGGTCAAAAATATATATTTGAGTCAATATGTCTGAAGAATATTATACATTTTTTTCTTACAATGAGATAGTTTAGAAGAAAGACCGGTTTCGCGTTTAGCTTTTCAAATTTCTTACGTCGTTATGTTTATGTTGAGAAGAGTTATCGTCATGTTGTAAAGAGTTCTAGATAAGGGGAGGTAATGAGTGATTTCTTCCGGTGTAAGGGAGATAATCGCTTAAAATTTTTTTCCTTTCCTTTGGGGTGAATTTCTCTGTATAAGTATGTTGGAATGGTTAAGTCTGGGCTTGTACTTTTCAATGAAGAATGTTTCCTTGTTTAGTCTAATTTGTGTTGATGATCCGATAGCACATTGGTAAAATGGAAAGATTAAAAATTGTGGTAGTAGTTGCTTTGCGCATTTCTCAATGTGCTCACTAAATGGTATCATTCTGTATTCTGGGAATGCTATCTGTTGTCGATGCAGTGTGCATCTACGTCTGAGTGATAGTCCCGTGGATCCCACGTAGTCTTGGTGGCAGCCCGAGCATTTTATGACATAAATTATGTTTTCAGAGGCACAAGTAAAGTTAGATTTGATCTTGAATTTCTGTCCCTCTTTGAAGAGGAATTCTGATCCTTCTAGCAGGTTTTGACATGTTGCACAGTTCGGTCTACCACATTTTTTTACTTTTGCATCCGTAATTTCAGAAAACAATTTTGCCTTTGTGAGAATCTTTTTAAGTGATTTAGGTTGTTTGTAGCTTTTAATGATTTGGTGTATGTTTAGAATTTCCTTTAATTTGGGGTCCTTATGAAGTATTGGTAAATTCTGGGTGATGATGGTGAAGGCTTTTTTGTTTCTGGGGTTGTATGTAGATATGTAAGGTAGTATTTTCGGGGAAGGTGTGTTGTTGTGTTGAACTTTTCTTAAAGTTTCTATGTTGATTTCTGTTGCACGTCTGATCCCATCCTCTATGAGTTGAGCTGGGTAATGTCTGTCAATTAGGGTGTTTTTGAGTTCTTGCAGTCTAAAGTTCCTGGTATTTTGTTCTGACACTATTGTGCATATCCTTCTTGCAAGGTTGAAGGGGATGTTTGTTTTAGTGTGTCTTGGGTGGCATGAATTAAAAAGAAGGTATTGTTTGGCGTCTGTGGCTTTGTATATATAATGAATCCCAAACTCAGCTGTATCTAAATATACCGTTAGAACAAAAATTTATTCTTCCTCAAATATTTGCATTTTGTTCCTTGCTGATGTTTGTTTTACTCTTAAGGTCTCGTTATGTTAATATTTTATAGTGGATGCAAATTTAAAGATTGTTATGCAAAGGTATTTGACTGCGTATGTATATATATATGGTGGCTGCTCCCTCGTTATCGAGTATAGCCGTTGCACGAAGCTTAATCAATGTTGTTATCGTGCTATGCCTGTGCAAGAAGATTTTTTTTAAAGTGAGGAAAGGCTGTGCACTGAGTCAATCCCACTCACTAAGCAACAGCAGCCATAATCCGAAAAGAAGAACAAGTCAACATCATCGGTAACCACTGATCCGCAGGTTTTATGTCGGAGTTATCCCAGTTACCTGAGTTACTATCTCCTAGAAGGATGCCCTAACAAAGGCTAGGAGTCCTTCACTCCCAATGGTCTAATCAATATGTTGGATTAAAATATCATAAAAGCAGCAATTTTAAGGGTGCGGATAAGTCAATTACATAGTGTCTAGTGATCAACTGGTATTTATTTAATCGACCTCGAAAGGAGGAAAAGCAGAGCTGATCTCAGTACATAAAGTTAGATGAAATGCTGCTAAGTCTTTTGTCCGGCATGTTAACGATTCTGCTAGCTCGACGCCTTACGAACACTTAACATATTAGTTTCAAATTTTGGCACAAGACCAACAATTTCGGCGGAGGGGCAAGTCGATTACATCGACCCCAATGTTTAATCAGTACTTCTTTTATCGACCCCCGAAAGAATGAAAGTTAAGGTGGGTCTCGGTGGAATGCAAACATTCAATATATAAACGGTAGAAAAATCTCCCGCGACATGCAGTAGAGAGCACATTACATGCTATTTATATATGGTTAGGTGAAATGAGATAGTAGGGTTAGTTTCTTAGCCACCCATTCATTTTACATTGTGCTACATGCATACGTGATAGAATACTAAGCATTGAACGTTTAGCTTACGGTGTTGTAACTCTCAGGGTGTCATTTAGTTTTATTGAATTCATAGATTATATCCAAGGAAAGATTTAGCCCCAACAAAACAATCGCACAGCTCTGAACCCTTCCTTGGAAATTGAGAGTTTGCATTGTGAAAATGGAAATAAGTCAGCAGCACTTATGATCACTGTTAACACAACTGAAGCTGTCTGTAAAGTTTTTGTCAGTAAGGAATTCAATCCTTTAATAAATTTTCTTTCTCTCTAAATTTTTGCGGAGGGAACTTGTCGATTACATCGACCCCAGTGTTTCACTGGTTCTTAATTTATCGACTCCGAAAGGACGAAAGGCAAAGTCGACCTCCGCGTAATTTGAACTCAGTGTGTAGCGACGGGCGAAATACCTATTTCTATTTCTTTATTACCCACAAGGGGCTAAACACAGAGAGGACAAACAAGGACAGAAAAACGGATTAAGTCGACTATATCGACCCCAGAGCGTAACTGGTACTTAATTAATCGACCCTGAAAGGATGAAAGGCAAAGTCGACCTCGGCGGAATTTGAACTCAGAAGGTAGCGGCAGACGAAATACCGCTAAGCATTTCGCCCGGCGTGCTAACGATTCCGCCAGCTCACAGCCTTAATGATAATAATAATCCTTTCTTATTATAGGCATAAGGCCTGAAATTTGTGGTGGTGGTGGTGGTGGGGACTAGTCGATTATATCGACCCCAGTGTTTCACTGGTACTTAATTTATCGATCTTGAAAGGATGAAAGGCAAATACGACCTCGGCAGAATTTGAACTCAGTGCGTAGCGTCGGACAAAATATCGCTAAGCATTTCGCCCAGCGTGCTAACGATTTTGCCAGCTCGCCGCTTTCTTAATGATAATAATGATAATGATAATAATGAAAGGGAAATGTTTCCTCACTAACTACTAAGGCTCAAGAAAAACTCAAGGACAATATAAGATGCAAAGTGAACTTCCTTTTTAAACATAAAAGTCAAACAAGGATAAAGAAACTATAAATTCAAACAAGAAATAATCCCCCAAAATGCAGAAACATCCGATGAAACCTTATGAAGCTTGGTCGTGGAAACCCACAAAACCACGGTCACCCTCCATTAATCTTCAAGAACATACTCAGAAAAAAACCTGTCAACTCGGACCATCTTTGTCACTCTCGGCCACTTTCCAACAAATTTGCTGTGTGGCAGCACTTCCCTTTCCCACCTCACTTTTCTTTTCAAGTGAAGCTTGAGAAATTTGATGCGGGATTGACCACACAGGGAGGTGTCTGTCTTCTGCCCTTTTAAGCTTGTTCATCACACAGCTGTTATCGCAATATAAGTCTTAGTATCTAGATGTGAAGTTTCTTGGCTCGTTTACATCCTTTTCTCTATTAAGAATGGTGGACAGTGTCTATTTTAAATATATCTCAACTTCTTGAACGCGTGAAATTAGTCCCGACAAAATTGTGATTATACTTTTTGTTAAATTAAAATGAATATATGATATAGTGTGCTTGTATGATACAAAGTAAAGAGTAGATATTGCTTTGAGGTTGTCCATTTTTATGTCTGGTTTAATTCTGTTGTTGGTAGATTCTCTTTATTGCATTCTGTTGTGAATTGAATAATATTATATGTTCCGTTAAGAAGGAAATTAAATTCGTTTTATTTCTCCATTTCAAAGAAAAGAGCAATCGCCCAAAAATCGTCTTCAGTTAACTTCTATATATTTTATAAGAAAGATTTTTCTGCATTTTCTTCGGGATTCATTTACCATTGCGTAGAATGGGGTTACTATGAACCCCACCGCAATTCCGGATTTCTCTCGATAATAGCTAACATCATGTACGAAATATTTGTTTTGAAAATTAAATCACAATCCTTAAATTATTTAAAATTTTTCTACATATTTAGATAACACACACATATGCATGTATGTATAAATATACACACATGCATATATGCACCACCCCGCGCACACACGTAAATATGAGGCACGTAAATATAAGGTGAACTGGCAGAAACGTTAGCTCGCTAGGCAAAATGTTTAGCGAAACATCGTTCTGAGTTGAAATTCTGCCGAGGTCGGCTTTGCCTGTCCTCTTATCGGGGTCGATAGAATAAGTACAGTTGAGTACTTGGGTCGATGCAATCAACTTACCATCGAACTGACTGGTTTTGTACCAAAATTTAAAACCTATATGTATATATATATATTTATATATATACACATACAAAATTATCCGAATCTACATATATCTGGAAGTAGAATTTTTCCCTTCAAACTCTATATTCAATTTCTTATGCATTTGTATTATACTTTTCGTTTTGTATAAATAAATGCTTTCTCAAATAAAGTTGCATTTCTGCACAAGCACTTACCTCTAAGTGCATTGCACCATACAGATGTGCGGTAATGAAGCTCATTACATAATTACTAGTTCTTTTGTGATAATCATATATATATATATATATATATAATATATATATATATATATATATATATTATATATATATATATAATATATATATATATTATATATATATATATATAATATATATATATATATATATATATAGATACAAATATATATATATATATATATATATATATATATATATATATATATATATATATATATATATATTGGGAGTAAATCCAAACTTACAGGGAAAAATTAAATTTAGGATCTAAGCTAAGTATTTATTTATATTTAAGATCTTTAAATTTTAAATTTTAATATTTTATAAGTCGTGTGGTATAATATTATTGTTTTTTTTATGTAAATATCGTTGTTTATCTAATTATCGCAATTTTCTATATAAATATTAGATATTAACTTTAAGTTTATTCGTAAGAATTTACTTAGCGATAGATATGTTGTTTTATAGCAAGTATGCGAGTTAGATTTAAGTTAGATTCATGTATATACATGTATTAATAGCATTAATTGTAGTTTTAAATTTCATATAATTATTATTTTAACTTATATATTGTCTTTTTAAATTGTTATTTGCTAGTTTTATTATATTCCCATTGATAAATATATTTATAGTAGTTATTTAATACTATATGACTACGAATTGATTATTTCTTTAAGTATTTTAAATATAAGATTTTTGAAAGTTATTATTTAGCCAATTTATTATATTATTTATTTCTTTAAAAATATTGTTTAAATATTTATGATTATTTATTAAAATATTACAATTAACCTGAAGATTGACTGTAACCATAATTCGAATTATTAATTGAATTTAAATTATTATTATTGTTATTCGAATTGGTTACGGGCATGAAACGATCGTAGTTGATAGTTTAAAAGTAAAATAAATAAATAAATAAATAAATAAAATTAAAAAAAAAAATATATATATATTTAAAATTTATAAGTTTAATTTAAATATTTTAATTGGATTTTTATATTTTATATTTTATATTTTTTAAATATTTTTTAATCAATTTTATTTCTATGTATTGGCTTATGATTTTCACTGTTTGATTTGCCTAATAGTGGTTTTATCTCTAATTTTATATAATATATATATATACTCTTGACCTTTCTGTCCCCTCCCTTTCTCAGCCTTCATTCTTTCTGGTTTCCTCACAACCATTCCCATTTTTTCTCTTCTTTTCTCTTACTCCTCCCCCTCCTCCTCCTCCCTCCCGCCGTTAACCTGCGACGAGAGCTTTGCCACTGTCTTTCTGGCCTGACTTCTTTGAAGTGTGGACGGCATTTTTCTCTGCTCCTTTGCCGTCCTCAATAATAGCGTTCGTAATACTTTTTTTCGTTCGGCTTAACAGCCCTTCTTGTCTTGTTATTCTCCTTGTCCTTTCTTTTACTGTTTATATTTTGTACTGTCGTTACTGTCCTGTTTTGTTACCATTTTTACCCCTCTGCAAAAAGATCTCAAATTTTATTTGATTTGCTTTTCGCAGGTAGGAAAGTTTCCATCGAAGATGCGTATCGCCTTCACCTTCGAAACGCAGAGTAGATGAAACCATGGCGACTGAAGAAGGGGAATTTTCCTTGTGTTATTTGTGCTGTATTCTATTTTTTGTTGTTTAAGAAAAATGTCCAGTTCCTTGGTTTTGTGTTATGTTTTCGTTTCTCATTGTGTTCGACGTTTTTTTTTGGTGTCCTGTACCCATATATGCGTGTATATATACATGTAGAGGTTGGTACGTACATATATGTATATATATATGCATAGGTTTTATTTATTACTATATTATATATATATATATATATATATATATATATATACATATACATATATGGTAACCCAAAAGTAGGTTTACATTCATTCAACTATATCTTTCACATTCATATATTAACAGTTTAGATCTTAACTATAAAAGATATGAAACCATTACTCTATGCTAATTTATTTAATTTTGTCAACCTCCCTTTCCATTTTGTAAGATAGAAATGTTAATGTAATAAAACGTCTTAAAAGCAATTTAAAGTACCTACGTGATAACTGTCAACCAGCTTTAGGGCCACCCTGTATACATAATCACGCGACTGACTAGACAATCGGATGTTGCTACTCATTGCTGGACTCAATGCGCATTGCATCACTTTAGACATTGAGTGATGCCACTCCTCTGGCTAGGTGCGCAGGCCAACATTCCACCTCCTCAATCCTGATCGAAAGGGGAATTGGAGCAAAGCAATATGAAGCGTTTCGCTCAAGAACACAACGTGCACTCGGCCTGCGAATCGAATCCATGATCTTGCAATTGTGCGTGCAACAGCCTGAACACTCGGCCATGCATCTTTAATATATATATATATTGCCGACCACTAAGTTACGGGGACGTAAACTCGCCAGCATCAGTTGTCAAGCGATGGTGGGAAGACCAACATAGATACAAAGACATACTCCCAAACTTCTTTCAGTTTTCGTCTATCAAATCCACCCATAAGGTTTTCGTGGGCCCGAGGCTTTAGTCGAAGACACCTGCCCAAGGTGCCGCATAGTGAGACTGAACTCGGAACTATGTGGGTGGGAAGCAAATTTTTTACCATACAAACACACCTATCTATCTATCTATCTATCTATCTATCTATCTATCTATCTATCTATCTATCTATCTATCTATCTATCTATCTATCTATCTATCCATGTATGTATGTATGTATGTATGTATGTATGTATGTATGTATGTATGTATCTATCTATCTATCTATCTATCTATCTATCTATCTATCTATCTATCTATCTACCCAGTCACCTACTGCCTGCCTACCTACCTACCTACCTACCTACCTACCTACCTACCTACCTAACTACGAGAGAAAGTAAAAAATTGCCTGCACTTTCGCTATAACATCTTTATTATTGTCACACTGCCTTCTGCGCATGCGCATTTATTGTTAGTACTATTGTGGTCACGTGATCGAAGTTTGAGCCCGATCGCGCCATTTTTCTTTACATTTTTCTTTCTGACTTTACAGTGTAAGTAAGACCACTCCAGTAGCAATGTGCAGCAAAGAAGAACAAAGAGCAGTGATCCGATTTCTCTGGTTGGAAGGTGTGTCAGGTGCTAGGGAAGGTGTGTACAAATAACATTTCAAGATATCGCGCTTTACTGGGCAACAAACTGAAGCCAGCAATTCGCACCGAACGCCGATACCTATTGTCGAAGAAAGTTTTGTTATTGCATGACAATGCACGTCTACACGGACCGTTAAAACCATTAACCAATTGTGCTAAAAACCTCCGATGAATTTCAGCACGTTTCACCTTCCGACCAGACAAATAGGATCACTGCTCTTTGTTCTTCTTTGTTGCATATTGCTAGTTGAATGGCCCTGCTTACACTGTGAAACCAGAAAGAAAAATAGTACCACAATAACTATACGTACACAAGCGCTGAAGATAGTGTGAAAAGAATAAAGATATGTTATGGCGAAAGTGCGGATAATATTTGACTTGCCCTCGTATATATATATATATATATATATATAAACAGATGCTTTACATAGTATTAAGATAAAGATGCAAAGTTATCTTAAATGCAGACGATTTTTCCTAGTAAATATACATTCAAAATACCTTCAAATATAGACAATTTCAAAGCACGTATGATTTAGCCACGGGTATATTTGTTACTGTTTCCTCAATATTGGTTACTTATTTTCCTGGCGACAGAGAGAATGTTAATGTATTTATAAAAATTCTCATAAGTCTATCATATCTCTCTTTACCCTAACGTATTTATTGCTTCCACTAATTAATTAATTAATTCACGTCGCCAACACTTCTAATTTTATGTAAATTAAGGTTGACTAATTGAATTTTATTCAAATTTATGCATGTATTTATGTTACCGAAATATTCAGTGTTTGATGAATAATGCACAGTCATAATTATGCGCATATCTTAACATGTTAACAAATATACGGAAAATACCAGTATCAATATCCCAATATCAGTAGTGAAATACACATAAATCTTTTGGTCCTAATAGGGGACAAGCATAGCTGTGTGATTAAGAAGCTCATTATGCACCAACATGGTTTCGAATTCCCACACTGTGCGGCACCATGGGTAAGTGTATTCTATAACCTCGGGTCAACCAAAGCCTTGTGAGAGAATCTGCCGTTACGTTCTGAGTTCATATTCCGCCGAGATCGACTTTGCCTTTCATCCTTTCGGGGTCGGTAAATTAAGTACCAGTTACGCACTGGGATAGATATAATGTTTGTCTCTCCTTGTTTGTTCTCTCTGTGTTTAGCCCCTTGTAGGCAATAAAGAAACTGTGAAATCCCGTCGCATGTATGTGTGTATGTATGTATGTATGTATGTATGTATATGAATGTGTGTGTATGTGTATGAATGTGCGTGAATGTGTGTGTGGATCCATGTGTATGAATGTGTGTGTTTGCACTTATGCCCTGCTGCTTGACAACTGGTTTTGGTTTGTTAACGTCCCCGTAACATAGATATTCGGCAAAAGAGTAAGTACCGGATTAAAAGAACACTTGATTTTAGAGGATAATATTTGGAAGGTGGTGAAAAATATTAAACATGGTTGATTTTTTTGCAGCCCAATGACTGATATAAGTAATCGATAAATGATACCTAAGTGCTTCAGACAGCCTGTTATCTTAGTCAGATAGCAAAATGGATTTGGATTGAACAGTGGTATATACTATTCAATCCTTGTTATACTACTAGTTCTAAATTCACCGTTTTTCCATTCGTGTATCTTTATCTTCATTATTTCCGAGAAGTAAACATTAAATCGACAATTAACGACGGAAACATGAAAAAGTATCGAGTGTATTGATTATATTGTTTGATTGGGAAAACAATAAAATACTATGTTAATCGAACGATGGCTTTAAGCGATGAATGGAAAATATAGAGATAAGAGGGTTGTTCCAGTTATCACCTGGAATAATCAATTTATAATTGATTATATCTAGTACGTACATTGAATTACAAAACTTCTCCTTTCGGTATGGCGTAAGGCCAGATGTCGATTCAGTTTTATGACATGGTTATAGGAATTTCTGTTCAGTCTTTCTCCCTATATCACCAATGAAAGCGGCAAATATATCGTACATTGTCATGTCTAGTCTCCTGAATATCTAATGAGTTACTTTGTGCAACAGAAATATTTTGCATTAGGTGCTGATGTTTAACATCATAAGGCTAGTCGAACACGCCAATGATCAAAGACACTAAGAACTCGATCACTCTAGCTTCTATTAAAGCATTGTATATCTAGGAGTACATTAAACTATGTGAGCTGTTTGAAAACATAGTGGAGTATAATTTGAAGAAGATTTAACTACTATCTCTAGTTGGTCGAACGAATGTTCTCATTTTCTATAGATAAATTTTCGTATCGTTATAAAGTATGATCGCCTTCAACTGAGATTCAATTCTGACCATGTAGACGAACAGTAAAAAAACAAACTCGCTGTGACATACCATTACTATTGTTATGGTTCGGCTGGTGCAGTATTTATTGACCCACTTTGTGAATGAGCGGCGCCTGCAGGTCTGGAGTAAAAAGCTACAGCCCTTTGTTTACTGGAAGACTAATGGCTTTTGGAGGGACCTTTGGTCTTGTGCCGGTCGATTAGGGGTCAGAGAGATGTGAGGGCCGAGGAAGATAGAGTAAGGAAGAATCTAGTGACAGTGAGGGAAAGGAAGAAGAAAGAGTGAGAAAGACAGAGTAAGGGATCTGAGAGCAGATAGAGAGGATATTAGAGCTAAGAGAGGGACTGAGGGTAGTGATAGAGTAAGAGGTTTTTGGGAGTCGGATTTCGGTCGTCAAAGCGAGCAGTTGGAATTTTAGGAGCGAGGATTTGGGAACTCGGGGCAAGAGTTTGGCAAGTTGGAGCTAGCGGTACTGAGAGAGAGGAACTACAATATGGGACACTGGCTATTCTAATTAGGAATTAAGGTACGTGAATTGTGTATTGATATGTGAAGAAAAAGAAGGACAAGGAATCGAAATGAACAGTTGAAAAAGAAATGAGACAGTGTAAAGAACAATGTATTGAACTGTTCTGATTGGACTGTAACATATCGTGAACATTATTTGATTTGAACATTGTATAATGAACATTGAACTGTTAGGCCTGTAATGTCCTTTGAACTGTATCTGACTTGTTGATGTGTTTTGAAATAGAACTGTGTCTTCGGACGTGTACCTTTGAAATGCTGATGTATTGACCTTAATGTTGTATACCTATATTGATGTGTTGTTACCGGACGGTTATATTGTTACTTGCATGTTTAAATGCTTTGATCTGTGGTATACCCGTATGATGTATTGAGTTGTCACGTGCATGTCCTCTTTTAAATGTATCTTTAAATGTATTTGATGTTGTAACAATTGATTGTCATATAAACTAGTTGTTAAATGTAAGCCAGTTGTGCCTTGCCTCTTTGTGTCTCTCTCGATTGCCTCTGTGCTGCTGCTGTTGTTGTCGTTGTATCTCTCCTCTCCTCTACGACGAGTTTCCGTGGCAAAAACATTCGCTGCATCGAACGGGCCTGGGTGTGAGTGATTCCGTAATAGTTCGAATCGGAGGTCCCCTCGTAACACTATGTACATAAAATAGAGTTATCTGAGACTATAATATCCAATTTCATTTTCCTATTTTGAAGAAGATAAGTTGTGATTTAAATGTTTCTTTTTGGTTTGACCAAAGCATATAGGCTCGTTCATTTCTTCATCATAAGTGTATTAGAATAGAGATGGAAATGAGGAGTTAACTTGTTTGATGAAATTGATCTTTAGGTATCTAAAAAAATTGCTCTTTTCTTCTATTAGGTTTAACTAACGTTAATATAAGGTCTATATTTTTGCCAGGAATATTTCGTAAGGGTGTACAAAGAACTAGTCTTTTATGACGCATTAGATTACAGTCATAATACAGAAACACACACACACACACACACACACACACACACACACACGTACACACACACATATATAAATATGTATATGTATTTATAACATTGTATAACGTTATGTGTATTTACCATAACTTTTCAATTAATTAATGTTCAATTGAATCTGAAAAATACTAATGGACTTCAAATCACTACTTAACCTTCCTAAATACAAAGCATTTAATATGAAATATATCACTATTAATGTTCTCATAAAAAAGCTATAAAGGAATTTAAATGTTTAGTACTGAAATATCGTGTCTAAAGCTCTTTTTCTCTCTCTCCCCTTTGATGCACACACGCACGCATGCATGCACGCACACACACACACACATACACACACATATATGAGTGTTTGGTAAGAAGCTTACTTCTCAACCGCATAGTTCTGCAATCAGTCCCACTGTGTGGCTCCTTGGACAAGTGTCTTTTGCTATAGTCATAGGGACGACCTTGGCCTTGCGAGTGGAGCTGGTGAAGTGACAAAGCCCATCGTTTATATATATATATATATATATATATATGTGTGTGTGTGTGTGTGTGTGTGTGTGTTTGTGTGTGTGTGTGTGTGTGTGTGTGTGAGTGTGTGCCTTTGTACCTTTTTCCCTACCACCACTTTACAACCACCATTATATATATGTATATATATATATATCATTTACAGAAAAAACTCAATTAAGTAATTCAATAGTGAATGGCGTTTTTCACACCATATAGAAAAAATTAAACATACTGTAAAAACATTATTCTAAAAATTAATAAAGTACATAAACAATAAATAGTAAATTGACTACATTATATTCCATACTATTATTATTATAATATTTCTATTTATATTTATAACTAACGTTTATCGATTGTATTTAACTCTCAATTTCGTAAGACAGAACCGCTATTTTAGAATTTATCTTTGAAGGATATTCCTATACCATCTAGAAAAGAATATATTTTGAAACTTATTAATAATATTAAATATTTCATTAATAAGATTAAATGGAAAGCCTACTACAATAATTGTAACATATCTAATATTAACGATGTAGAGAATACTAATCATATCAATTCAAAATTTAAATCTAAGAAGGTACCCCTTTATAATAGGGATTTACAGGTTTTAGAGGATAATATTTGGAAGGTGGTGAAAAATATTAAACTTCATAAATATCCAAATAGACATAATGAATATTTAAGAAATCTAGCTATTAGAATAAAAGAAATGAGAAATATGGAAGGAATTATAGTACGATTGAATAAAACTAGGAACCTGTAGAAACTAGATGTTAAATTATATGATAACCTAATAGATAAAGAAATAAATAAAAAATAGGAAATGGTTCCAGTAAATACACTCTATAATATAAATAACGCCTCTAAATCAATCATGATGAAAGATAAGTTAGATAATAAAAATGAACCTTATGTACCTATGTACCATAGAATTACTTTAAAAGACCATAAGGATAATTTTTATTTTGACCCAAAAGTTAGACTTATTTGTCCATGTAAATCAGATCTAGGTTAATTAAGATCATTTTAGATAAATATATTAATAGATTAAATGAAATTAATTACCTTAAACTTTGGACTAGTACTAATGATACTTTAAAATGGTTTAATAATATTAAAGATAAAATAGATATAAATTCATTCAAATAGATATAGATAATTATTATTCTTCTATCAATGAGTTTGTACTTAATAAGGCCCTAATGTATGCAATGTATAAGGTAGGAATGACTTATGATGAAGTTAATGTCATTAAAACGACTAGGTAAATCGTTGATTAGATATAATAATAAATTGTGGGCTAGGAAGGATACTAGGGACTCTTTTGATATACCTATGGGGGCACCCGATTCTGCACAGGCGACAGATTTAGTAGATATTTATTATCGAGACTTCAATTAGAAAAATTAAAGTTGGAGGGTGGTTTATATAGGGATCATCTTTTATTAATAACTAAGAATTGCACCAATAGAACACTAGAATTATATAAGATGAAACTGTATAATTTTTTAAAAAGATGTTGGTTAAGTATTACTATATATAATGAGAAATATAATGTTAATTATTTAGATGCTAATTTTAATTTAATAACAGGTAAAACACAACCATTCCATAAGATTAATGAAAACCTTAGATATATTAATGCTAATAGTTATAATTCACCCTCAATTAAGGAATCATTGACAGATAATATAGGTAAAAGAATATCGTTGCTTTCATCCAATTTTGAGATTTTCCAAAAACACACACTTTATAATGAAGCCCTTAATTAATTATAGGTATTATGATAATAGAAAACATAAATATAATAATAGAGTAAAATAAGATTAAATTTAATTCATTTAATGATAATAATAAATTTAATAATATAAAAAATAAATAAAATGATATAGATAATAAGAACAAAATTTGGTTAATTATTCCTTATGGACCTCAAGTTAAAGCAAACATTATTAAAGAGATTTTAAATGTAATTGATGTATTCATTAGAGATAATAAGAAATATAACAACATTTTGTTCTAGTAATAATTTTGGAGTTGGTTATTCTACTACTAATAATGTTGGTTTCATTATTTCTTCTTTAATAAATCCAAGCTGAATAAGTTTTACAAAAACAAATCAAATAATTATTCCAATAATGATAATAAAGATCAGAATATAATTAATTGTACATGTAAAGATAAGTTTAAATGTAATTTGGATGATGTAGCATATAAATGTGTAGTGACTTTCATTGATGATAATAATAGGATTGGTTATAATTTAAATGCGATTGACATAGGGTCGACTTCTAATAAAATAAAATTAAGGGTAGCTCAACACATGAATTCTTTTAAGAATAGAAATTTAATTAATTCTACTGGCCTTAATAAATATATATGGGAACTAAAATCTAGACGTATTAAGAACAATTTAAATTGGGAGATAGTTGTAAGGCAAAATCTTATCGAATAGGTAGTAACTTTTGTTTATTATGAACTAATGAATTTATTATTATCTAATAATTAAAAAATTGTTTAATTGCCTAGTTGAGCGAAAATTTAAATGTAGACATAAGTTAAATTACTTATATAATAAATTTAGCTAATTTGTGTATATATATAAGTTCTAGTTTATGTTACTAAGTGTTTGTAGTTATAATTTAAAGTAGTATAACGTGTATAAATTAGCACGAGATTATATAATGTATATTTCATAATTAGAATAAGATTAAACTAAGATGTTTATAAAATAAATTAATAAATTAATGAAAATAGATTAAATTATAGAAATTTAGCTTAATTTATGTATATTATGTAGTTTACGTATTTTAGTTTTAAATTATTTACACTAAAATTTTCCAGTAAATGGCATATTACAGTTAGTTTTTTTCCTATTCTCAGAGCTAAAATGCTTTTAGTCCTTTTCACAGCTTAAATACATATTTCTATCTATTTATTCTGTAATTATTATTTACACCATGTTTTCTCCCCTTTCTTCCCTCCATCGTGAAGCTGTGGGGAAGGGAGTGTAAGGAAATCAACGTCGTAAAGCATTGTCAAGGAGACCAGCGTTCTTTTAGAACAACGACTTCATGGCTTGAAGACACCAAAACAGAAATGGCTAAGAAAGTCCGAATTGGCATCTATAAGGGAAGTAACTCTCTAAAAATGCTTATATAGTTATTTCCCTTACAAACCCGAGCAACGCCGGGCGATACTGCTAGTTTCTTATAAACGCAAAGTTCTACGTATTACGTTTAAAATTTTGGTTAACAGAAATTCTTCAATAAGATATGATTTTATTTTAAGTAATATTGTTAAATTTTATTTGATTAATTATTCTTAAAACACGTATTTTTATATATTCATTTGTTGATTATTATAAGTTAAGATACGTCTATTTATTATTATTATTATTATTATTATTATTATTATATTATTATTATTATTTTAGACCTGATGAGTGATTATATTTTAAATATAATTAATTGTAGATCGATTTAATTTTAAATCGCATTGATTTTATAACTAATATCTATTTGAAGACATAGCCACGAATCGCGCGTAGTCAATTTACTATTTATAGATTATGTAATTTATTGGTTTTTAGAATAGTGTTTCTA
>NC_042998.1:157436097-157528597 GCF_006345805.1 Octopus sinensis
AGCACACGAGATCAAATAAACCTAACAACAAATGTAGGAATCAGGATGTCCTCTGGTTCAACCCAATTTTCGGTTTGTATGTTTCAACCAGGATCGCCGGAAATTTGTTTGCTGCTTTGGACAAGTGTTTTCCTAAATCTAATCGGTACCATGCTATTTTTAATCAGCACATCGTGGAGCTATCCTACGCTTACTTTGCTAATTTGGAGCAGCTTATGCATCCCATAAACAATAGCAAAATGCGACAAAGATTCAATAACCCACCTACTTGATGTAGCAAGCATTTACATCTAAATGTCAACCAAGGAGATGTAAACCGCATTGATAATCATCAACTTCGACCAATTTATAGTAGTAGAAATACTCATGGTACAGCTAACACAATAAAAACGCCGGTAAATGAAGTCAGGACTGCTTTAGGTACAAATCTAAACGATAAATGCTCATGTAAGGATAAATCAAAATGTTTGATTACAATTCTTGTATATAAATGTAAGGTGCACACAAGGGGAGGGTCTTATGTTTACATTGGGCAGACGGCTGATTCATTTAAAAATCGTTATCGTAATCCTGTTGCCAGATTCAGGCCAATCAATAAGAGACATTCAACATCTTTGGCAGAATTTATATGACGAGTGAAGGAGGCTTATGCGGAATACTACATTACTTGTTCGGTTCATAGTTAGACATGCAAAACCATACAGTGCGCACCACTTCAATATCCCCCCGAACGACCTGAGAGACCTGCATGGGGTGGATGTAGTTGTCTTCAAATTAAAGCTGGACCTCTTCCTATCAAGTGTCCCAGGTGAACCAGCTTCACAGCAGGAGGTGCAGATGAGGACAGCTGCATCAAACTCTCTCTTGCACCAAATGTCAATTCCTAAAAAGCATTCGTGAAGTAAAATTATGTAGCAACATCAAATGGTGGTGCCCCAACATGGCCACAGCTCGTGAGCTGAAACTAGATATAATAAAAATAAAGTAAAGTAAAAAAAAAAAAACGTAAATATAACACAAACAATATTCTCAGACCATAACATGATGAAATTGACAATGTATGCCCCGGAATTAACTAGAGATAAACTCCGTACAGATGGCGCTCAAAACCTATCCAGCCTAAATTTCTATAATGTTCATTTGAAAACATAATACAGCAGGACTGGCCTAAAAGCCTCTCTCTGCAAGACATAGATATGAAACTCAATAAATTTATGTCAATAATGCGAGCCATATGTATTCAATATGTTCCAGAGAAGACAGCCAATTCACACAAAAACATCATTCACCGAGACAGGGGAATACGCATACGGCGGAGAATAAAGATCACGAATTGTTTAAGCAAACATCTCAATGACAATGTGAATTCCCACTTGACAGCGAAACTCTTCGAGACTGAAAAAAACTCAAAATCTCCCATGATAAAGAAAGAGAAGAAAAAGAAACCTGGGCAGTCGAAAATATGTAAAGAAGTTATAAAGCATTCTACACATTGGCAAAGGAGTTTGCCTCAGTACGATTTGAAATGGAGCCACTACTTGATAAGAACAGCTCATTAACTGCAGACACAGTTAAGATAAGTGAAGCATTAAATAAACAATTCCGAAGTGTTTTCACTTCTCCACTGGAAAATATGCAAATAAAAATGCTGAGGAGTTTTCAATGTAACAAATCTATTCGGAAAAAAGGCAACCTTCGATTACATCAACATAACAGAAGAGGATGTAGTATTGATGAGACGTGATCAAACACAGCAACAGGCCTAAATGGATTCCGGGCCGCTCTCTTAAAGACACGCAAAAAGGCTCTTGCAAAGTCACTGAAGATACTCTCTCACAGTTTCCTTGCATGTGGTAAACTTTCCAACATGTTAAAAGAGAGTATCATATGTCCTGTTCATAAAGGAGGAAGCAGAGCAGATGCTAAAAACTACAGGCCCAACTCTCTGAGCTCACATATCAGTAAGACAATGGAACGCATTGCCAGAAAAAGGCTGATCACTTTCCTAGAAGAAAACAACCTTCTCACAAGCATGCAACATGACTGTTGTCCAGGGAGGAACTGCTGCAGCATTTTGACTAGGTACTGAAACAACAGCTAAACCAGTCAGTTGTAGACGTGATATACCTCGACTTTGCCAAGGCCTTCGACAAGCTTGATCATGACATGATATGTCATCAACTGAAAAACCTTGGTATTACTGGGGAACTGGGAGAATGGTGGAATGATTTTCTGAATGGCAGGTGTCAGACAGTTGTAGCCAATGTTTCTCACTCTGAAGTGACACCAATTCTCAGCAGATTCTCACAGGGAACTGTACTGGTGTCACTACTATTTGTGGTGGCCTTCTCAGAAATGCCCTCCCCGTTATAGTCTGCCAGTCTGCCCAGTTATGCTGACGGCACAAAAATTGCAGGCAGTTAGAAACCTAGAGGTCATCGTAAAACTACAGAAATTACCTGAATGAAATATACAAATGGGCTAACAAAAATAACATGCAGCTCAATGCTATGAAATTTTAGGCACTCCCTTATCGGTCCACTACCAGGCTAAAATCGAAATATACTGGACAAGAAGGTAATGCGATCCGAGAGTCGGTGCGTGACCTGTGGGTTCACATGAGCCATGATGCAAAATTCCATGTGCATATTACCAAGATGGCAACACTGCGCGGGTTGGATAGATTCTGAGGAAATTCAGAACCAAGAAAACTTCATTTGTGTCAAAAAAGGGAGGCACCACGAAATTTTGTCAGTGAACAGTACACGCGCACACATATATTCATTACTTTTCATTTGTGTGCATGTGTATCTGTGCGTGTGTGCGAATGTGTATTGCTGTGTGTATGGGTGTGTGTACGTGTATGTGTGTGTGTGTGTACCACTGTTGAAGTAGTGTTCGTAAATTATGAATAAGGTGCAAATCACCCTTAAAACACTTGGTTGTGAAGTGTAAAACCTTTTCATAAAAGTTCAAAACCTTTTCATACAAAGATGCCCTCACTTCCATCCCATCATTTCGAAGGCAACGGTTAAAAAAAATATGGGGAAAATCCCCGAAAAAAGTTTTCTCACAAATTTCTTTATAATCGTAATCTGTGCTATTTGAAAGGGATTTGTATAAATTTTCATGAAAAGACACCCATTTTCCTGAAAGTTATGAGGGAATGAAACTCCACTCTCCACACGCTCGCAAAAATTCTTTCGCATAAATCCCTACATACTCTGAAGCTAAAACATCTAAGCGGTATTTGTATAACATATTGTTTAAAGGTATCCATTTTTCTGGATGGTATGAGGCAACAAATTCGGAGGCGTATATATCTGTAGTAATACCTTTTATTAATACGATTATTTCATTTCATGTGTATTTCATTCATTGTTTGCAATGTTCTCTCTCTGTCTCTCTCCCACACACTCCAAAAGTTATAGTTGGGCTGCTGAATTGAAATTTCTATGTTGCTTTGAGGGGGAGGTAAAACTTGAGAAACTACTTCTCCCTCTGTTGTTGGATTATTTTCATGTTTGCTTAAAAACGAGAGATTATGATTGTGATAAAAATAATGAAAGCAATTTCGAAGGTAGAGACAAGATGCAATTTCGTTAAAACAGTCGTTTCCGCAATGCAAATGAAATAAAATTTGGGATTTTTTCACGTTTTTTTGACGTCCTGTATCCATATCTGCATGTATATATATATATATATATATATATATATATATATGTGTGTGTGTGTGTGTGCGTGCGTGTGTGTGCGTGTGTGTAGGCATGTACATGTAGTGTGTATATATGCACACACACATATATTATTAAAATTATTATATGATCGAACGCCACGCATCCATTTCCAAGTCAGTTTTATCTTAATTCCGATGCGCACTTTACAACCTATCTGTATTTTATCTCCCTCTCTTGTTCTTCCTTTCTGTTTTTCCCTCCCACCCTTTCTCTATTTCTTCTCCTCTCCCCTTCACCGTTCCCTCTCTCTCTCACAGTTCCTCCTTGACTCTCTCGTTGCTCACACGTGACCAACGGCTATCTATCTTTCTTTTCTCTACTTCCTTCCTAAGACAAGACGTGCTTTTGCCTATCTCTTTTCAAAGCTAGCTTTTCCAGCGTCCACCACTTCACATCGTTATGGCTTAACAGCACTCACCGTTTGTTTTTACTGTTTTGTTCTCACTGTCCTGCTTTTGTTACCACTTCAACCCTTCGCAAAAGATCTCAGATTTTATTTAATTTGCTTTGCGGGACGGACTGTTTTAACGAAGTCGCCCCTTGTCTCTAAATTCGAAACGCGTAGCAGATAAAACAGGGGACAACTGATGAAGGGAATGTATATATATAAAACTGAGAATGTGTGTCTGTCTGTGTGAATCCCTAAAACCTGAGAACTAGGGCGAGCCGACAGGAATATCATATCTCCTCCACTATGAATCCCTAAAACTTGAGAACTACGCAACCAATTTCATTCAAATTTTTCAAATGCCTTACTTAGGGTCCATTTAGTGTGATGGGCAAAATAATTTTTTTTTACTTCTTGCCTAGAGCGAACCCACAGCAATATAATATCTTCTCCACTATTTCAGTATTACGTGTTAAAAGTGAAACAAAAACATCTCTCTATTGTAATGTCAGATACTTTCACTTTAATACTGAAACTATTAAAGTCAAACTATTATATAAGAGGGATGAACCATTAACAGTGGACATCCATGTTGCTAGAAGAAGGTCCGCTATGGTCTTATATGCTACACCACTGGTTTTCAATTCATATTAATCAAATTAATATTCAATTTCATGGACCAAAATTACTGAATCGATTCTTATGATATTTGAAACTTAGATTCAATGTATAAGAGCGGTTATAATGCAATATGTTTGTTTTGAATTTCAGATGGTTTAAAGGGGCAGACCCCCCCATGAAAATTCATAAATGTTCGATGTTGTTGAAATTTCAACCATGGGTAATTGACACACATCAAGAAGTATTCTCAAAGTTTCCACTTCACATGAGAATTCTAAGACAACCTAATGAGGGCCTTAACATTTCTTTTATGATCCAAAACTAAGTCAAAAGTACTGAATAGTTCTTTACGAAATTTGGAAATTATATTCTATGCATAAGGGCCACAACCCCCATGAAAATTCATATATTTTTGCTGTTGATGAAATTTTAACCATAGATAATAGATACAAATGAAGTAATATTTATAAAATTTCATCTTCTTACAAGTTAGAAAGACCCCCTTCATGGGGACTTAACACCCACAATTTTGTCATTTTATCTAAGCAAAGACGAATACAGTTGTACTCTTGGAAGCTGTGGGGTCATCCGAGCATAGAAGATGAGCATTATTTGTAATTCAATGGCACAACAGTGTAAGAGTTTCCTTTGACATACACTTAAATTATGATTTCTGCAATGTGCTGCATAAATTGTCAAGTAAATGAGAGGCATATTTGCCTCTACTGATTCAGTTGCAAAGTGTTGAGTAAAGTTATTTGATTGCAGATCTCCTTTCAGTCTTTTTATTATCACTGGGTCACACATAGTTCCCACATGGTGACATTGATTTCAAGGCCTTCCCAGATGAGTGACTGGTTATTCAAAGACATTTATAGATTGTATATTTATTCTGTCCAGTTACGTATCAGTATAGTGGTCATTTGCAAACTCCAACTTTCATTTCTCCTTAGCCCTCATGTCACACAATTGTTAATGTTTATTTCAGTTAGGTCACGTCCTTCCAATTGCTCTAGACTCGTAATGCATCTTACGGCTGTACCTGTCACCTGGATGGTGAGGAATACTACATTGGGAGTGGTAACGACTAGGGTACTGTAGCTGACTGCTTATTGTAATCATTCGTCTTTTGGTTTCCTGTAGCTTTGCTCTCTTTTACAAACCCAGTGAAAATATATTTCCTATTTCAAAGAAATTCAAACAATAGATATAAGACCCAAGTTAAAAAGATTCTCAACAATTCAACTTCTCTAGTTGACATTTTAGAGCTCCATGACCTCCATGTTTCAGGAGCAAAATCCTTTTAATAAGTTTTATAAGACTGAATTTTGGAATATGCGCATGAAAATCAGTAATATGAGATACATTTGGCACGTGTACAATTTTGTTTGGATTTGTAAAGAAGGAAATAACCCTCATCTGCAATTTTGATGAAATTCGAAACAGATATTCCAGTTCATTACAGAAAATATAACAGAAAAGTCTAATTCTTTAATTGCATGCAACTCGGGCGACGCCGCGTAACTCTGCTAGTATTCTATATGTTGCGTGTCTAGTTTCTCTATTTGTTTCTTTCATGTTCAAAAATGTTCGTTTTCCATGCCTTTGTTTTTTATGTTCTCGTTTCTCATTTTGTTCACGCTTTTTTTGACGTCCTGTACCCATATATGCATGTATATATATATATATATATGTACATATATATGTTATATAATATATATACATATATATGTTATGTCATGTCACTTTCGAGTGCTACAGGTAACATGTAACCCTGTACAACCTGTTGCATGATCGGGTCGTAGGCAACTAAACCGGCAACCCCACCAAGCTTGCTTGTTGAGGAGGGTGTTTATTGGACACCCTGCGGGATGAAAGACAAAATCCGTCAAAGGGCGGAGGAACTCTTGAGAGTCAACGGCCATCAAATAAATGTCTTAAGGATATATCATGCACAGGGACATAGAAATAATCGGACTGGATACCCGATCGCGCGGTTAAACCATTGGGAATGAAGGACTCCTAGCCTTTGTTAGGGCATCCTTCTAGGAGAAGGTAACTCAGGTAACTGGGATAACTCCGACATAAAACCTGCGGCTCAGTGGTTACCGATGATGTTGACTTGTTCTTCTTTTCGGATTATGGCTGCTGTTGCTTAGTGAGTGGGATTGACTCAGTGCACAGCCTTTCCTCACTTCTTGCACAGGCATTGCACGATAACAACATTGATTAAGCTTCGTGCAATGGCCATACTCGATAACAATGGGGTAGCCACCACATATATATGTAGGCATGTACATGCATATACATATATTATTTATATATATATATGTATATAAGCAAATATATATATATATATATATATATATATATATATATATATATATATATATATATATGTATGTATGTAGTATGTATGTATGTATGTATGTATGTATGTATGTATGTATGTATGTATGTATGTATAAGGATAAAAATAAATATTCTTTTCTATAATATTATTTAATAAATCCACCTTCAGCTTCAACAACTGCTTCTATATGAGATCTAAATCATCTACATGCTCAAATCAAGTGATCCTGGTTCATTTTGGACATTGCTCTAAATATGACAGCTTTCAAAGAATTTTTGGTCTTATGGGCGTGTTCCTTGACCTCTCCCTCAACAACGCTCCGCATGTAATAGACTGATATCTGGGGAATTAGGAGCCCAAATTTTAGGTCTTGTGTGATCGTGAAAGTTTTCAGGCATCCATTCCTTTGTTACTAGACCCATGTGTGATAGTGCAGAGTCTTACTGAAACACATACGGCCTTCCATTACATACAGTGTCTATCCAGGGCTTAACAATTATTTCCAGGACGTCAACATAGGCGGCAGAGTTAACTCTAAGGCCTTGTGGAGAGAAGTAAGGAGGCAGCACATGTATTTCGCTGACAACCCCTAAAACCAAGACAGTTGTAGGAAATTTTATATGCATAACACTAGGATCTTCAGAAGGGTCAGCCCATAATCACCTCTCATTTCTTCTGTTAACTTTTTGATCTTGGTCAAAGTTTTTCTTGTTTGAGAAAAACCAAATCAAATCTTCTTCTGAATGTTTCAGTTTGTTTCAGTTTGTTTTCAGATATGATGTAGTGATCTTCTTTTCCTTTTTCTAACAAACTGAACTTCAATCATCTGTGGACAATATTTCGGACTGTTCCTTCTGCACATGGAGATCTTTCCGCGTTTGTCATCAATAGTCTGTTGAACTTGCTGGATAAATTCAGGTGTTGTGTGATTATCTAGAGCGTTTAGGAATTTTTTTTTTTGCTTTGATATTGGAGATACGTTTCCATCTTCAGCCTCTAGCTCCTTACAGATTTTGTAGACAAAAGATCTAGCAAATTTTGAAAATTGATATATTTCTAAATCGCTCAGCCGTTATAATCACAATAACAGAACGCCTCTTCATTTCTTGAGTAAGCCGAGGGTCTGCCATTATTATTTTCTGAACCAAAGATTATACAGAGTTAGTAAAAATGCAGCAATGACTCCCAGAAGTTATGTACTCAAATAACTTACCCACCTTGGATATATATATATATATATATGTATGTGTGAGTGTGTGTGTGTATGTATATATATGTATATATGTATGTATATATATGTATATATATGTATATATATATATGTGTGTGTATATGTATATATATGTATATATATATGCATATATATGTGTATATGTATATATATGGGTATATGTATATATAAGTTCCCCGTAATTTAGCGGTTCGGCAAAAGAGACTGATAGAATAAGTACTGGGCTTACAAAGAATAAGTCCCGGGGTCGAGTTGCTCGACTAAAGGCGGTGCTCCAGCATGGCCGCAGTCAAATGACTGAAACAAGTAAAAGAGTAAAAGAGTAAAGAGTAAAGAGTATATATGTAAAGTTCTGAAACTGAATAATAGTATAAGAATGTATCAACTGGATTTCCGTCTAAACATGCTGCTGAGCTTTAACACCATCTGGTACTCGAGAATCTTTAACTGATTTTACTCTGTTAGAAGCAGTGAAAGAGACTCCCAGTTTACTCATCTCTTAATGTTTTGCTACAATATGATCTTAAGATTTCCGTTTCAGCAAAAACCAATTAATCATAGGAGCTGCTCCACCTTTCCTTGGATTAGATTATATAGACTATTTTGTGAGTACGTTAAATATGGAAAATAGAAGAATAAAGAATGAGAGAGATGGAGAGAGAGAGAGAGGGAGAGAGAGAGAGAAAGGAGATAGAGAGGAATGATAGAGGATTTAGTGAGAGGAGGGAGAGAGACAGAGATGTGAGAGAGAGATAAGGGAGGCGATGGATCCTTTCGGTTTGAACGGCAGTTTTTTATAGCGGTGTCATATGAAATTGTCACCCATAATTATGACCCTAGTATCGATCTATCGCATTTCAATCTGTTTTAGGGTTAGGGTTAGGGCTGGAGGGGAGGGTATCTTTTTTTCTTCACAAATGTAAATAAATCCAATCTGTTTCTTAAACGAGGGACATATTCATACGGCACAGAGTGTTTTTTTTTTTTTTACCTCAATAGACGTATTTGGTTGGTTGAAATTGCAGAAATTGAAGAAAAAAAACAACAAATATCTTACAAACCATAGAATTTTCTCAATTAAAGCCAAGAGAAAAAGATGTTTTATAAACACATTCTACGAGTATACGAAGTTTAAATTTTTTTAGTTACCTAGAAATTATGTTAAAAACTGCCGTTCAAACCGAAAAGATCCGAGGCGATTCCCTGGGCGAAGTATTTTTAGTATTTAGCCATAAACTAGTGGGTTTCAAATTTCAGTTCTGAGAAGTTCGACATTACGTTTCATCTCCAATGGAGCAGAAAAAATAGTCTACTACTGGTAATACTAAACAGATACAAAGTCATTTGCATACACACATTCACTTTAAAATGATAAACTTGTTTTTTACTTTGAGGACTAAATCGATGTGTTATCTTTGATAGTGCGTCGACACATACTTTATATTCGTCTTTTTTTTATTTTATTTTAGTAACATACCCCTTCTATGGTAATGGAGTCGCCGAAGAAAATAAAGATCTAGTTCTCTAATATTTCAGGTTCAAATGCAGATTGTGATGAAATAAGCGACAAATGACTTCAAACATTGGTACGAAAGCACAGATTAGAGGAGATTGATGAGAGTATTAACTTGGTCATAGTACTTATTTTATTGAACCTGGTAGGGACCGTCACCGATTTACTGACCCTCTCATCCACAGCTCTAGGGTGTCTCAAAAATACCTAATACTTATACTGACATGAGAGCGATATATTTATGTTAGAGATCTACTTTATTGACCAGATATTAAATCATGAAAGGAAAACTCTTAGTCAGCAGAATAGGAAACAAAGATCAAAATATTGGTTTTAAATTTGGGTACAAGGATGAAATATAAACTCGACCTCCGTGGAATTTGAACTCAGGAAGTAAAGACGGACGAAACGCCACTGAGCATTTTGCTCGGCGTACTAGCAACTCTGTCAGCTCGCCGCCTTAAATACCAGAAATTTTAAGGGAGTTTTAGTTGGCTTTTAGCTTCTTCACACCTAACGGAAACAATGGCATTTTCTAAATTATTTGATTATTCGTTTTCCGGCAGACTACAAAAAAACTATTCCCTTATTTAATATGTTCTGAAAGTATCCCAGGAAGCTGGATTTCTAAACAAATATGAATTAATTATTTGTTTTTAACGAACATGTTTAGAATTGGTTGGAGACATAATGGAATGCAAACTCGTTCCATTGAATTTCTGAAGTCTAGCAATTATTGATTATTTGTTGTTGTCAATTATTAACAATAGCAAGGAATATTTCTTTTAATTTGCTGACCATTGAAAATTACATTTTAGCTTGCGCATCTTAGTCTGGGAATGTGAAAACGAAACAAAACAAATAAACAACATTAATTTCCGATTACTATAATTTTCTTAATTTCATTATCTCATGTAGAGCCGTGTTCAATGCTCACCGGCCTATCGTTCCATGACGATGCTAGAGAAAATACTTCACATTACTTTAATAAAAACGTATGGAATGAAAATATAAGGGAATGCTTTTGTTTAAATAATTTTTAACATTGTCGACCACATATACTTAACCTACACGACTTGTATATTTACCGGTAGGTTCCGATTTGTGCGCGAGTAATATCCACCTCACCAAAATAGCAGCCTACCGGCAAATACACATACAGCGTATCTTAAGTATTATATATGTGGTCGACAATGTTTATGATATTAGTGCTACTTTTATTTTCTATTTGAAATAATTTTTATTTGAATGATTTACTACTTCTACAGTTATATACAACGCAGGAGTGGCTGTGTGGTAAGTAGCTTGTTTACCCAGAATGCAACACTAGTTGGTCTGGACTGCTACAGTGAGCAGATGTGAGTTTCGGCTCCGCGAACAGAAAAAAGAACAAAAAGAAAAATTGTCAATTATGGCTTGCTATAACGAGCAAAATACTGGGTTCTCAGCACCGTAACAGTGAATTGAGAATTTTTTTGAAAATTCTTCTTGTGAATTCTAGTGGGCGTATCTCGCCAGGAAAATAAGCATAAGCCATTTGGATTACCTTTTTGGAGTATTATACAAAGGATTCCCTGTCTGTGCTATTTGTGAGATTTTTCTTTTACTTTTCCCTTCTTCTATTATTTCTTTCTTTCTAATTTTTGGTTCATTCTTTTCATTACTTTAATTTCAGTTTCCTCCCCTCCCCTTTATTTTGTTTTATTTTTATTCGGTTTAATTTTTTGGCAGACTGTCTTTTGAACTGTTTTTTGACATGGCAGAGAAGGAACTTAAAAAGAAAAACTCTGTCTTAGAGTGGGAAATTAACTCGCCTAAGCAATGGTTAAAAGATATGGAGGAGAATACGGTGGTACTTAGAACGTATTCTAAAGTTCTTAATTCCATCACCGTCTTCCCAAAACAAGTCATAAAAAATGAACTTAAAGAACATTTGTCCTCTGTAAAAATATATATCCCGTGGTGTCAAACATGCAACCGTATGATTGCTGTTTGACAACGGGGAAAAGGCTCACCAGTTTGCGAGTCAGCCTTCAGAAGGCAAGGAAATCCTGTTTCTCCCGTCATATTGTAGAAGAAAATTTATACGAGCCTGGATTTACTCCCCCCCCGGGCACCGAAGCGGATTGGATTGAAGATACCATCCGACGAGGACTGGGAGATGGCGGGCCCAGGCTCTTAAATGTAAGAGTATCGCCGGCGGTCGATTGGGAAGAGTCAAAAGCGATTTTGACCTTGTGGACCCCATCGGCCGCAACAGAACTGGTTTTTCCAGATTTCTTGAAAATGGCTGGCTGCAGGTATCCGGTAATACTTGAGGGACGTCCCCCAAAGTGTCACTTGTGCCTGCAGCCAGGCCACATTAAAAGGAACTGCCCCCAGGACCATGGTAAGATCCTGGAACAGTCACTAGATGCCACCTCCTCTACCCGGTCAAAGGGAGAGGTGGATGTGGTCGAGGAGGCTTCAGCCTCCTCAACTCAAAAAGGATTAAAAAGGAAGAAAGCGGGCAACAATAGTTGCCCGCCGAAGGAACCTAAGGCTTCAGAAGGCGGGGGAGAGTCTCCGGACAAAGCGGAAGAGCTCCACTCTCCCGAAGCCAGGAAGAAAAGAAAAAAAAGAAGAACGGGTCATCTCAGCGGGGAGATGATGTGCCGACTGCATGTCCCGAAGTTGTGCCACCCACGGTGGAAGAAACCACCCCCACCCTTAAAGATGATCAATTAATTATCTTTTTCTACGAGGGCGGGGAGGTGGAAAAATAGTAGAAGAACATAAAGAAACAGTAGATATGCCCTTCACACGGGATCCCGAATGGCCTCCGCAGATAGCTGTGGAGGTCATAAGGTTTCCCTTGTGGCAAAGGCTTAAAGGATTTGGGGAGGAGTGTCGCATATGGCCGGGTGGCCCTTACACCACTTACATGTCCTACATGAGTTAGGCATGGGAAATGGCGGGATACAGAAACTCAAGCGGCATTGAAGATAATGATGAATATATCGATGCATATATCGAAGAGTAGGAGGTGAAAGACCCTCGCTACAGGGTTTGAAACCTCTTCTTATTGGATTATTTTGTAGTGGTTTATAACCTCAATTTTGTGCTTTAAGAAAAAAAAAAGAAAGAAAACATGTTAAGTAAGAGGTTTTAGTACCTCCCCCTTGTAAGAGGTTCGAAACCTCATATTGATTTTAAAAAAGAAAAAAGAAAATATGTTTTCGAGAAAAATCCAATCCATTTATTCATTATGTTTCATTTTCATTCATTAATGTATTTGTCCAGCCCGCAAAGCTCTTTGTACTGTCTATATGACAAATTTATGAAATAAAGTAGCTTGTTTACCAACCACATGGTTCCGGGTTCAATCCCACTGCGTGGCACCTTGGTTAAGTGTCTTCTACTATAGCCTCGGACCGACCAAAGCCTTGTGAGTAGATTTGGTAGACGGAAACTGAAAGAAGCCCGTCGTATATATGTATATATATACTGTGTGTGTGTTTGTGTGTCTGTGTTTGTCCCCCTAGCATTGCTTGACAACCAATGCTGGTGTGTTTATGTCCCCGTTACTTAGCAGTTCGGCAAAAGAGACCGATAGAATAAGTACTGGGCTTACAAAAGAATAAGTCCCGGGGTCGAGTTGCTCGATTAAAGGCGGTGCTCCAGCATGGCCGCAGTCAAATGACTGAAACAAGTAAAAGAGTAAAAGAGTATATACTATAGCCTACTATAGGCTCGGGCCGACCAACCCTTGTGAGTGGATTTGGTAGACAGAAACTGAAAGAAGCCCATCGTATATATATGTATATATATATATGTATATATATATATATATATATATATATATAATATATATATATATTATATATATATATATATGTATGTGTGTGTGTGTGTGTATGTTTGAGTGTCTGTGTTTGTCCCCCCAACATCGCTTGGTGTGTTTACATCTCCGTAACTTACCAGTTCGCCAAAAGAGACCGATAGAATAAGTACTAGGCTTACAAAGAATAAGTCCTGGGGTCGATTTGCTCGACAAAAGGCGGTGCTCCAGCATGGCCGCAGTCAAATGACTGAAACAAGTAAAGAGAGAGTATTATGTGATAAACTAAACAAACAAAAGTCCTCTTGCTCCCGAACTCTTTGTTTAAATATGTTTTTATGACACCTGGTCTTTCGTCTTAGCTATTTAGTGTTTCTTATAACACTCAGGTGTCCCCGTAATTGTATTGAATAAAACTGAGTTACATATAATTTGAAGGAGAACAAATTTTATGTTTTCATTAGTGATGATTTACACAACATTTGGGTTTCATAGTTTTAGTAGTTTTGATTTCCCACTGAGGATATCGCAGCACTCCACCAAGCAAACAAATATGACAATGGCAGAGTCATTCTTGTTTTCGTGATTGGCTATATTTTGATAGAGAAATTATGGTTAATTAGAAGTAACTGAAGGAGATTTGCTACTATTTCTAGATGTACGAACGGCCACAGTGAGGTTCACTCATTGGTTTATTGCTTGTTATTATTACTGTAGTTTTGCCCAAGTTTAACCCTAATAGAACTGTCTTTCGGCATGCACAAGCACTCAACTCTGCATCCACTGCATCTTACTGTACAAACAGCTGCATGATAATGAAGCTGATTGCATATATATGTGTGCATAAGTGTGTACACTTTTGTTTCATGAAACTCTCTGAGTAATAATATAATAATACATCAAACTAGTTTCCGACAAAACACGCTATTTGGCTTCAACACCATATAGTACTCGGGAAACTTTAACTGATTTCACTCTATTAGAAGCATTGAACTAAACACTTGGTTCACTCATCTCTTAAGGTTTTGCTACACTATGATCTTCAGATTTTCATATTTGTACCGTCAGAATTAATTTTCTGTAAATATCAACCAGTCATAGGCGTTTACGCATCTTGAATAACTGAGGACCAAAATGCATTTTCCAACATGCAGTCTGCGCATCATTTTGCAGTGTAGATTTTGCCTCCAATATAGAAGCGACACAGTTGAACTTTGAGTCAGATTACATCAGTTGCTGTTCCTCTGCTCTTATCTACATTCATTACATGCATCGCAGCATGGCCGCAGCTCTGAACTGAAACTACAGAAAAAAATGCCACAAACAATGTTATAAATTTTTATGCATTGAAAATGGGAAAACTGAGATATGAATATGACAGAAATCAAGTTGTGAAACACCCTCTCATTCTTGTGAAGGTGAAGATGCTTAGCTCAAAAATGATTTTGGCACAACGGGATCTCTATCTTGACCGTATCGAAAGAATGGAGAAACCTCGGTTGGTAAGGAAACTCCTCTCGTCATAATATTCTGGAGGTACAAATTAGGAGAAATCCAAGCTCAGGTAAATGGATGTGGTTACGCTTAACACGAAGACATTAGTAACTGACATCTGTAGGTGGCAAGTCCTTTTAGGACAAAAAAATCAATGGAAGACTTAACTTACTTTCAATGTTCGTACTGTTGGTATTGTCGTTTATGCTGGATACAAATTTTTGCATGTTTCTCTGTTGTCTATAATGCTTTTTTACTTTTTTAGTTGTTTGGTGTTAGGAGTTATTTCGATTGTGTGTAGATTCAATGTAAGTATTTGGTTTCTATGAGGATTTGTAGATTTGGTGATAGCGTTTTTATGTTGTTATGCAGATATGCATCTAGACATGTTTATAATTGCTTTGTTTTATGTATGTACAACAGTAGGGTGGCCACTCTCACACAACTATGGGATAAAAGGAAGCTGTCTCTAAAAGGTCGAGGTGAGGTGGCGTTTGGGTACATCGCATCCGTCATCTATTACCGCCTGACCGTCGTGCTTTGTCCCGACCCTACCATCACGAAACTGGAACGCATACTGTTCCGCTTTTTGTAGAAGGGAAGCGCTCCGATGGTTAGGCGATCCATTTGCTATCAACATCCGCTAAAAGGAGGGCTGAGTATGCCGTGATTAATGATGCGCAGACATGCGTTGGGACTGCGACTCCTCCAGCTTTTCATTGACGACGGTGAATAGGTGTGGTCGCCATTTGTGAGGCACGATCCCCGCAGCTCGTCTCATTGACCGAATTGGATCAAACGAGGGTCAAGTAAAGACCGAGGCTGGGCGAAAGGCACCACGAGTGTTACCATGCTCCTGAGCAGCTCTGCCACTCGGGTTCTAACTTGTGCGATTTCAATTCCACAAAGGCGATCTACAGAGAAGTAGTGGAGGGGGTGCCACGACGTTCATGGGGAGACTCTGGGCGTCAACGAGAAATTCCTGACCCGACTCTTCAGGACCACTTTCAGGCCAGGACATTTGGACAATTTCTCGTGATCTCTGTCTTGCTATCGGGAAGCATTGCCCGTTCGAGATAAGGTCAATAGACACGGTTCAAGAAACACCGGATCGACCTGCCTGAGATGTGGCCGGAATGACGAAACCGTTCTTCATGCACTCGTGCAATGTCCAAATATTTCAGACCTGTGAGCCTATATCGAACGGCGGCTATCACGTGTGGGATGAGTCCAGCTCTCAGCCGAGTCTATCGTAAATATTTCCCCGCCACCTTCCTTTAACTGGGAAGTCAATGCAGTTATCATCGTATTCGTGGCTATGGTGAAAGTATGTGTATGGCGGACTTGTTTGAAAGGTTTAGAGACAAATTATTTCCTCTCTTGCCAACTTCTCATCAATTCTTTGAAGTATCACTTGAAAAGGAAGGCAAGAGAAGACAGGGAAGTTTTGTCTAATGAAAGGTTTAATAAAAGCTGGGTGGATGTAGTAAAGATGGTACGCATGAATGTCGGGACTACTTTGAGCATGAACCTACAAAACAAAAAGAGAGAGGGGACTTTGCTCTCATATTGTTTTCCCTTTTCCTAATGTGACCGTGCTTTTTTTCTGTAGGTTTTTCTTTCCACGGATAACCCTAGTCAGTATTATATTTACTCCCCCTTTTTGGAACACTAATTGTTAAAAACGTTGCTTTGTTATTCCCTTGCGTGCACGTCCCAAAACGTTTTCGATCCCCTTTGATCGTTTTCGAAACAAAAAATCTGTTCGGCGCTGCTTAGCTAATAAATCTATCTATCTATCTATCTGTCTGTCTGTCTGTCTATCTATCTATCTATCTATCTATCTACACGTATGTATTACTGCCGAACCAGTAGTACTTGCTTTTCCTACTACATTTTACTAGGATGTGAATCCTTAGATTATAGCCGTCACTGCCTTTACAAACTAATTGAATTTGTACGCCTAATAACAGTAACTGCGTAAATATAATTTTACAGTGGTCATTTAATTGCAAAGAAGGCGAATACTGACAGAAGTGTAAAACGTTTGAAATCATTGTCAAGTCTAGCCCTCCTTCACTATCCAGAATGAAGTTGTAAGCATATGACTCACTACCGTATCTTATAAATCTGGCTAGTTTATAAATGCACTGGTGGCTAAAAGATATAGGCTTACTTCATAATAAATTTCAGTTTGTATACACACACACACACACATTATATGTATACCATGCATGTTTGTATGTTTGTGTGTGCATGTGTATTATACTAATGTGTTTCACATAAAAAGGATTTTTACTGCCATTTAAGTTGTACTGGAGGAACTTGAAATGTTATTTATTATGTTTACAAGTATCTTTTTATGTTTGTAAAGATTTTATTTAAAAATATATTTTGTAATTGTGTTGTTGGGAAAAGAAATAGCAAGGTTATTTACTATTTGTATCATTAATTTTTATAATATTAATGACATTATTATATCTAGTAGAGTTGTATATATTTCAGGGATATTTATAAATCATGATCTTAGTTAGTATTTATGTAAATATTTTGTAGACTTTGTAGGAGACATAGAGTCCGCCTAATGTATATTTTTTAGTACTGTCGTTCTCTGATTGAGTACGCACATACTGAGAGAAATATGTGCATTGAGAATTGATCGTTTGACTAACATTCTTACTGCGACCGTCCTGTTTTTTTTTTCTTTTTTTACTTATCATTTTCACCTGTTTGTGTTGTTTAGTCCTTACTTTCCACGGATATCTTCTACATAGACATGACAACAACAGCAAGTTATGATAACATTTGTTTTTTTTTATTTTCATTCAGTCTCTGAACGACAAAAACTAAACATGATAAGCAAGAATCTGATCAAAAATATTTCTTTTGTAGAAAAAAGATAGTGTGATTTTCGGGAAACTTAATTGCTGGGTATCTCTAATATTTGTTCTCATAAGATTAATATATTTTTAATTGCACTGTTACTGGATCAGTAATGAAGTTTGGGGATTTGACAGTGTTTTACTGAACAGATTGATGCCAGTGGATCTTTAATAAGACATCAACCTAAAATGTTTATTGTGTCAACGACAACCATAACAATATTTCGTTGACATAGCTATCTCATTTGCCATTTCGACTATCACCAGCATTATCATGATGGCTGAATGAATTTTAGTAACGATAAAGGAGATCGTCATTACGGCAAAGAGGTCGTGACAAGGATGAGGATGATGATAATGATGAAGATATTAAGGTTAATGAAAATAATGACGATGCTTGTCATGATAATCATCTTCTCACTCTATAGCATTAGATTCTTTACTTCTTCGAATTCTGTCCGGTCACTTATCCTTCGATGATTTTCTAGATGTTAGAGTCATCTGCAAAATTTTTCTTCTACGGCATTTGATGGCACTTGCAATGACATTTATGCAGATGATCCAAAAAGTGCCAACAACTTACAACCGTGGGCACTCGCCCTGACAAGCAATAACGAAATGTTTCACAGAATACATTCCACAGTCCTACAAGCATACGTTGGTTAATGTAATCCACTGCCTGAACTCGGAGAGGTGGCTCTGATTAGAATAATTTTAATCATAGTTCCACTCGACGAGTGGTGATATATAACTAAACATACAGCCTGTTGCAAAACACCTTTTAGATTTATTCATTTCTATTGCTAGAAATCTAAAACGAATTCTTCTCTAAATTAATTTCATTATTCCTGTTTTTGTATAGTTTAACTTATCCTAATCATTTTTACATGTTCTCAAGCTTCAGGCCTAATCTTGGATTGCATTTGTACTGCAATATAAAACAAAATATCTGCAGTTTTCTCAACTTCACAAACTGAACTGAACATCGAACAGTTGTATTAAAGATTTTTGTACTCTCTTATCTGTCCTTATGTTGCTTTTGAAACGATAATGATCTCAGTTTCATCACGTGAATGCAGTGATGTTACTGGCAATTTGTTACCGTGTTGTATTTAGTATCAAATACCATGTGGAAACTATATCTGATAATGTCATCATAACCTGTATGAAAATTGTTTCACGATTACATTATTTCCAGTTTTCTGATTCCTTGTTGTAAATGTATGATCAAACGCCATCAGAGTAATATAATATTGGGTCCATTGTAACAATTCCAATCATGAAGTTTACAACATTCATGTCTACACTGGAATCGATAGTCTAATATAGATAGTGGTCTTAACGTTTGTGGTTTTATGCTGATGTCGTTTTAATTGTGGTGTTCTTCAAGTACATTCTAACAGCCAACTAAAATACAAATCAGATACGTGTGAAATAAACAATGAAAATAATGAGGGACAAATTGTTTAGCAATTTTGAATTTGTGGATAATGAATTTATCGATTTCAACAAAATTCTCATGAGCTCTGTTGTCAAAACCTAATACGAAAAAAAATAAAAATAAAGACCGAAATACCCGCCTTTAGCATAATTTCATTCAGAAGACGGGGTCGTGATCCTGAAACCTTAACAAACTTACGAACATTTTTTTCGTGTCTTTAGTATGCAGACGTACACACGCACACACCCTACCGACCACACACTCACACACATGTGCACACTCACACCATGTACACACACATACATGTACACACACACACTCACACACACACACACAAGCACAGATAAATATGCGTGTATCTGCATTTGTATATATGTGAGTATATTAATATATATATATATATACACACACACATATGAGTACGTATATTTATTTGAGTATGTGTATGTATTTGTGAATATACATATATTATAAAATTATATTATATATTATAATATATATAATTATAAAATGTTTATACTTCAACCGTAAAGGTTTTTTTAATATACTGCCACGCTTTCTGATGGAATCCTTTTATGTAGAGAAAGGGACTTCATCCTATATTGTTAGTATATATATATATATATATATATATATATATATACATATGCGTGTGTTTGTATATGTCTATATGAGAGAGGGAGAAAAAGAAGGAGAGAGAGTGAGTGACAAAGATAAAGAGAGGAATGGATTGACAGATAATTGGAACCGGATTCTAATGTATTCTCATTTTCGCTTTTAATTCACAGAAATGGTAGAAATATGACTATTCAAATTTATGAAATAATCAAAGCAAGAATTTCGAAGAAGTGACAGACAGTTAAATGATGTAAATACTCCAAAAATGTTAGTAAAGCAGTATGTGAGCGTTAATGACAGATTCACCCAGAAAACCGTTCCAAAGTGTTGAATGTTCTTGATTAAGTTCAGTATGTGGTGTGGATATAAAGTTTTATGCCTTTAACTGATCCATTTCATACTGGATCACCGCTCTTTTGTCATCCTGCTTTTGTAACATTTAATTTCGTAATTTTTGCCAATTAAAGTTTCTTTTCTGTTACCTTGTCATTATTTATTTGTATTTTATTATGAACACATTTTATGTATTGATTATTGAGAAAAGAAAATGCTATTTTTTTCTATCCGTTATCAATTTTTAGTGAGAAAAGAACGACATATGTAGTAATATTAGTTGTCCCCAACTGTTATTGATATGCTACTTTTCTTTATTCAACATTTTGAGGGCTGTACCCTAATTTCACTTTGACTAGTTTCAATTCTCGATACATTTTCCCTTGTGAAGTTATTTCTGACCCTCCATTGGATCTCGGTGCAGTCGATTAAATCAATCCTGGTACTTAACAGACACTTCTTGTTTTAACGGCGTGAGAGGTGTGATTGGTTCGTACAATTTACAGAAACGCAACTGTAACTAAATATGGCAAATTTTATCAAATTCTCTTAGGATTTTATTATTTTATTATTAGGATTTCGACAGTGAATTTTAATAATATTTTTATTTAGTTGATTTTTTTATGACACTGCTAATTTTTATGTAAATTTGCAAAAATCTGTTACATAAATCTGTAGCAAGCTTTCCAATGATGATTGGAATTTACTTTATGATTGCTGTATTTATAATCCTAGTTGCATAGCATTTTGCAGTAGGACTCTGAAAATGCTGGGCATGTATTTACATTATGGTGAATTTACTACCTGCTATTCAATAACCTATTGAATTCTCCCGCTTGGTAGCTTCATCGGAAGTTAATATCATCCCAAGTAAAAAAACTTCGCCTCTAAACTTCTTGTCATACCAAATACATTGCTAGTAAATTTACCGAAGTGCCTTCTATCCACAGAAAAATTATTTAAAGTAACTAAATATAATTTCAAGGTTTAATTCACAGTATAAATACATCACATATCACATTCACTTCCTCCCTCTCTATCTCTATTTTTCTATCTCTATACCTGTGTACAGCTTGATAGAAATGATAGAAGGATAGAAAATGAAATCCAAGTTACCTTCAAAAATAAAATCTCAAAATATTCAGTGGAATTGATCATAATATTTTCAGTTGGAAAAGGGAAGGAATATTCTAGACAAATAAGAAGAATGCTTCTTAAGCAATTCAGAATTTTAGATTTTGATATTTTTACAGTGAAATGCCAATATTTCATTTTGTTATTGGAATTTCAACCCTAGTGTTCGTATTTTTTAATATTCGTTTTACAACATTTCAGCAGTCTCCAGTTTGCTACATTGTCATGACATCTCTTATATTGTTTCTGGGCTAGTAGCGTACATTGACTGGTAATATGCCATACGGTTTCACCAATTTGTCCACAAATTTTGCACTTATCACTTTCTGCTGTGTTGTCTATTCTGTATTTAATGTAATTCGTTCTTAGTGCTAGATCTTAGGCAGCACAGATCAGAGCCTCCGTTTCCAGTTTTAAATCACTTTTAGTCATCCATAGCCATCTTTTTTTCTGTCTGTCTTATCTTCAACATCCCTATGAAATTTTCCATGCATTCTTTTCTTAATCCACCTATTTTCAGTTTCATTCATTCTCAAGTATTTGTACAGTGCTTTATCTTCGCAATCTTCCATCCCACACAAGTCTGACCTTCATACGTCGTATAATAGTTGTTCTGTGGCAATTTTTACACACCATACTATGTTGTTTTCTTCTGCTCTAATACTGTGTACGTATTCGATCAGTTCTCTTCCCCCTCTTTTTCTTGATGCATACAGTCTGTCTGTCTTTGTCACATTTTGGGTGGAGTATCCCATATGTAATCAGAAATTTCCTCGTTATTCTGTCTAAGCTGTTTAGTTCGTCTACTGTCCATGCGATTATCCCTACTCCATATCTAAGGAGTGAAACCGTCCAGGTATTGATAGCTTCAATTTTATTTCATCTGTTTAAATTCGACTTAAGGATCAGTCTCAGTCTGCGCAAGTATTCCACCTTAAATTTTTCTGTCATTTCCTTCGCCGCGGTGCATCAGCACAGCCGCATCTTTGAGCTGAAACTACGGGAACAAAATCAATTTATCCATTTCCAGTATCCCCGAGTACTTAAAGCTCGCCTTTTCAATTTGCTTCATAACCTCCCCCGACGGTATCGCTAGCACGCCCATATATTTGATTTTGCCTCTCTTCAAGACTAATACACCACTCTTTTTCAGTCCGAACTCCATTCTGATATCAGCACTAAAAGTATACACCATATCAACAAGGGAACTGACTTGGGATTCATCTTTACTATAAAGTTTGAGATCATCCATGAATAACATGTGGTTGATTTTTTTTTTGTTGGCGACTCTTGAATACATAGCCAGCTTTTGCTTTCCTGAGAATCAATGTTAGTTGTATTATGCACAGTACAAAGACCAGTGGAGACAGGCAGTCCCCTTGGAAGATGCCTCTCCTGATTTCTATTGTCCCTACACCTCTTCACATGCTATCAATTCCGTCCTCCACTTCGCCAGACTTTTTTCAAGTAATCGCTCAACATTCGATTAGAATTCTATGCAAGCGTGAAACATTGGACAAAAGTGAAACATCAGAAGTAAATTGTCCTAGTTGCCGAGGTTATTTTAGTTGTAAAAAAAAAGCTGTTGTTCCAAAGACATAGTTTATTTGGTAGATAGATAATAAGCAGCTTTCTTTATTATAAGACATATGTGACTAATTCGGAGAATCGCTATTTTCATTATTCCCATATCGTCACTCTCGTAACTCGACACTTTGTAATTTTGGTTCAAATTGAAAGTGTGAAATTATTTCCACTTACTAATGAAACCTGGTCGTTGTAAAGAAGTGTATTTCAAATAACTATAGCTAGCTGTTGAGATAACGTAGAAAATATGTAAATGAAAATAAAGTTTATTTGACATGTGTGATTGATTTGATTGTTCTGGTTTTAACATCAGTTGGTAAGAATAGAAATTACTTGACGACACCTTTTTGTTTGTAATTGGCTCTCCTGTTGCAGGTTCAATCCGTGGAGTATTAAAATGATACCCATCTTGTCCATTCCACAGAATAAGAGGATACTAGAGAGCATCATAAGAGGGATGAGTCTATGAAAAACGTTTAAGGTTGTCTCGAACACGAATGAGAATATCAGGATTTTCAAGGGGATCATCAACCATAAGGATAGCTACATCATTAAATGTGAGCTCAGTAAAACAGCGTAAAATGTTCTTTACTATAGTTTACTATAGACGTATGGAACGCAGAAACAAACACTCATAGACACATATACACTCATAGAATTGATGATATTGAAAACAGCAAAACATACACACACGAAGTTCAAGCGAAACCAAATGTAGTCAATATAGGTGCAAAACATACTTTCTGTAGCATAGTTATGCTATAAAAAATGGGAAGTCACCAATTTAGCAAAGGTCAAAATTTATTTGGAACACGTACTAAATGTTATAAAATTCACGATTGAATGAATGTCACGGTGAAGAAAGTGAAAGCCCAAGAAAATTCAGAAGGCATAATTCAATTTTTCATACAAAAAGATTTGGAAATGAACGCTGAACAAAGTGTATAGAAAGGGATATGCTGCTGTTATGAACGTTAATTTAAAACATTTGTTGAAGGAGGTATGTAGCAAGATAAGGACTGTTAAAAAGGCATTATCTTCAAACTGGTTAGAAGGAATAGAATAACATTTCTGTAATTATATTGAAAAAGCCGCTGAGGCTTTCTACTTCGCCAAGTTTCCAAATTTGTTTGGAATCACTTATTTTTCAGATATATTAGCGAATATTGTGAGTGCTGTCAAATGAGCCAAATCTTCATGCTGGCTGGTATTACTTCAAAGTGAACGCTGTTGTTCGTTTAAAGTCCAGGCCGCAACTAAACTGTTTCAAAATCGGCACGTTTCACTGTTGGTGGGGGTAGGGGTAAAGTCACGTACATATACTAAGACACATACACACACAAAATACATTAACGCACACTTCAAGCCTATTTCTGACCCTGTGTGCGTCTGTCCCTGTCTTTAAATGTGTGTGGGTGTGTCAGTCGTCACAAAAATTTATGTATACTGACAGACACATAAACCATCATAGGCATATACTTGTCAGTCATCGGCCTAAAGCATGTAACGAAAGCGTGAACACACTCATATAGAAAATGTGACGTCACCGTCGTTGAGGTGGTGGTATAAAATGGCGTTTACGATTGGTGACTAAACAAAAATTATAATGTTAAATTTTTTTAATGTAAATATGTGAATAAAAATATAGTTTAGTTGGTAACCGAGAGCTTACTGAATCTATTGATACCTCACGTCAAAATCGGCAACTCGGTTTTGGAATGCATAAGGAACGTACACACGCGCACACACACGCACAGACACAGACACACACACACACACACACAACACACACACACACACACACACACACACACACACATAGACTCTCTTTAACAAATATAGATATATCAGCACTGAGGTCAGTGTAGTCGACTTATTCTTTCCCTTAAAACTGCTGCCTTTCTTCGAAGTCGAAGTCAGTTTTGTTTTCCATCCTTTCGGAGTTGGAAATATAAAAAGCCAGTGAAGCACTAGGGCCTATAATACCTACTAATCCCATTTCCTTCACCAAACTACTGGCCTTGAGCCTAAATCAGAAACTAATCCTACTACTGTAATCATATATATCTTGTTTTCATTGCAAGCACCGCGCTGCAGGTTCTCTGGATATGTATTTTTTTCTTTATCTCCAACGCTTTCTATTGTATTGCAAAAAGTCTGCGTGATATATTTGCATAAGTGTTATTTTATGTATGCTGTGCATATTTTTGAATCCTGAGGTTTTAGTTGTGCATTTTTCTGCGGGCTTTAAAATAATTTGCCAAGATATATTTTTCTTGTTCCAGGTATTTTCCCTTGTCATATGCATATAGCAGTTGAGAAACGTTTTATAAAATTCAATATGTCAGCAGGTTCAACGTTCGAAGAGTGAAAAGCATTGCATGAGAGCAATACTAGACTTAGTAGTGCTAATATTAAAGCTGTCACCTACCTTGCAAATTTTGTTTAATAGGAAAAAAGAAACAGTTTGCGAAGATTTTTTAATGGAACTTTAGTAATAGATATGTATATTTTAACTTTGGGAACACCAACAACTGTAGCAACGACATTAAAGACAGGAACGAAAGTACAACACTGGAAGATGGAAATGTTTAGAATGTCGTCAGAAAGTCGAACAGATCAAGTGCTACCACAAACATTCACATCCTTCACGGCATCATTGTTGTTATCATCATTATCAACTTTTGTATGTATTTATATATTTAATATATATTATATATATATATATATATATATATATATAATATATATATATATATATATATATATATACTTATACATATACCTATATTACAGTTTACACACTAATATATGTAAAAAGACGAGCAATTATCAAAGCATTTGAATTATTTTTGTACAGTTTTGCCAAATTCATCGAAAATGTGACATATTTCAACCGGCCTAAATTGTGATTATACGTAAACACTGCTTAGCGCATTTACTCCGATATATATATATATATATATACATATATATATATATATATATATGTGTGTGTGTGTGTGTGTGTGTGTGTGTGTGTGTGTGTGTGTGTTGTGTGTGTGTGTGTGTGCGTGTGTGTGTATGCGCGCGCGCGTGCATTTGTGTGCGTGTATACGTAAATATACTTGAGTACGGGTAAATTGAAGATAGAGTAGCCAATATCAGCGGTAGTATATGAAGTGTATATTATGATGCTTTGTAAACAGCTTGCATATGCAAGTGCTACCAGTCAAGAGCTCCAAACTCCGGAAGCCAACAAGTGAATGGGGTCATCAGGAGAGAACGTTTCGGGGCCTACTGTCAGCATACGACGGCTGAAATGCAGGGTTTCAAGTTAAGAGACCAGCCTTATTTCTAATAAGTCAGACATTATATAAATAAATTAAATAGTAAAATCAATGTCTTGAACAGTGGTATGGATTAGTTTTGGGTTTTTAGATGTTAGAATGTTGGATGGGATATGTTTTGGCTCTTGAACAACAGTGATGGCGTGGTTATAGAGTCCTGATATGAATGTGCGCCTGCTTGTCTTTAATAAGAATCTTTTTCCAGGCTTGCAATTTGTAGAAAGACTCTATAGATACAGATCCTTAGTCTTGTGACAAATACAGAATTCGCAGAGTTTTGAAGGAGCCATGTACTGCTTGCTTTATTTTACATTGCAAGTCATGCATCATGTTGAGAGTGTAGGGTGCTTCGCTATTATTGAGGAAATGAAGCCATATTTTACATTTTCTTCATTTGAATAGCTTTTTCTGAGTTTTGAGAAGAGATTATTTGCAGTTAATTAGGGGATCAAGTTTTCTGTTGCTTGTTTCATAAACAAAAACATTGTCTCTAAGAACATACATAACTGGATTTTTTGTTCGTTATTCTCAGTTTACTGATAAATGTTTAGAAATTTTTTGTCTACTACACATATTTTTAGTGAACAGGATAAACGTCAAATATTGTAAGAATCCTTCAGAATGTGATACAAATATTCAATTTGGCACACTTCAAATTTAAAACATGCTTTTTCAGATAGGCATGATTGCCAACATGAAAATTGAAAATGGCGGTCATCACAATCACTCTCATCAACGGTCACACACACACTGTCCCTGCCACACCGAACTACAGCTGGCTAAGTATAACGAGGCATAAATCCGATCAAACACAAATGCACACATACTCAACATTCGTAAAATAAGAATACCAATTTATTATATAAAGAATCTATGTAAATTAAGTTATTACTTAAATGTTTAAGAATTTACAATAAAATTAACATAAATAACCTTGTTGAACTTCTGTTGTTTCAGAGTCTTTCAAGGCTGTTTATTTTATTTTTAGAACAATACTCTTAGACAATGTAACATATTGTCATATCTGATATGTTTCAATTTTGCTGGTATGAACATGTCAAGTGTACACATCCCCACGGACTGGACAAAGTATTGCCTATGCCAAGAAGCCACTACGCAGAAACTTCAACAAGCTGATTACCATCGCCTCCACAACAGCAATGGCTACAAGACTCTGCACAAAAATATTTCTGTACTATGTGAACTTAGTGGCCTTCCCATACCCATCAATCCGGCCAGGCTAGATAAAGGCAATCTTGGCATACAGGAGACACTAAAGAGAAAGTACAACCTCAGCTGTTTCTTGATGTTCAGAGAAACAAAAGTGGTGAGAGCAAGTAAAAAGAGAGTGCGACAGAGGGTCTTAACAGAAACGAAGAAAGGACCAAAAGGCAGCGCACCTACACAAAAAAGAATATTTGTTTCATCCGTGAAAAGAAGGACATTCAAGAAAATTTGAGGCATGCATCAACAATGCAGATTGATGTATCACTAAAGGAGATTTCACTGACTAACAGCAAATTGCAAGCCAAGCTTAGTGACCCTAATGCAGTTGCCTAAAAGCTAAAGTATCATCTACATTGCTACATATGTCTGCCGGTGCTGATCAAGTGACTGTATTCCGACTGCCGGATCAAACAAAAATGTACTGTGAACAGCTTGTTCAATTAGGTGTATCACAAGAAAATATGAATGCTACTAGACTGAAGGAGAGGATCTTGTTCCATGCTCCAGAGGTAGAGGCATATAAGAGTGGAAGAGACGACATGATAATAGCTTTTCAAAATTACATTGGACCAGTTCTATCTTCAGACATGATGAACTATGATGAAGCCATACTTAATTCAAAAACAAGGTGCTGCAATGCTCTAGTGCATTGTATGGGGGAAGGGGTTGATAGCCAGTACTTAAACTCAAGTGTCTCACCCGAGCAGCAACATCTTATCACTTGTCTTGCCAACGGATCAGGTATCAAGGCACAAATGGAAAGTGGTGTGTCAAAAGCTGATTTTGTAATGGCTCAATTGCTTTAGTTTAACTTGTTCCAATGAAAACACTCAGAGCTACAAGTTATAGATACACGAAGAAGAGAGAATCACCTTTATCTGTTTATTTGGGACTGCTTTATTCAAGGACTCGGAAAAACAGCGAGTGGACACAGTGTTTGAACACAGATTGTCTGTCTTATATGACCAAATACTTGAAATATCAAACCAGCTGGGTGAAGGTATCGTTAGTCAGTATGTTGAAGATGACATAATGTGTTCACACTTTCGGCTGTTGATAACATTAACCATGACCCAAAAACAACAACAGCAAGAGTATCATTCCATGGAACAAGTATTTCTCTGTTCCAGAGTATTACGAGAGGAGAGCCTCAAGCAGAACTGGCTCTAAAGAAAAAAAATCATAAAGATTCCCGAGCTCCCAGAAAGCTACACGAAAGTAAAATCGGCTTTTCTGGAAAAGTGCCCTAAATCACCTTTGGGTGACATTCCCACCCTACCATTAGCGCCGAATCTAAAACTTGAGTATGACTAGTTGCAGTCAGTAGCTCTTGCAGAAGTGTATGACAATATCATTAAAGTCACATGGTCAGCACACAATGGTCAACAAATGTAAGATCTGCAGTTTGATGTGAACATGTCTGCCCTTATGTCCTTACTAAGAGAGCATTCTAACGAGGTGTCAGCTATAAAGCATGCCATGGACAAGGCCAAAGAAGTCAAGCATCACTTAAATCCACTGTTTGAACTGGCCAAGCAGATTTAATGAAAGTGGCCACAAACCTATGGCAGTTTTGTGATACTAATAGGCTCACTGTACATTAAGATGGCTGCTTTAAGAGTTGCTGGTAATTCGCTCAAAAGTAGTGGGTGGACAACAGCGATTGAAGAAGCTGGCATTGCAGAGCTTTTGGCATAGCTGAGTCTCTTTAGTCTGCCGCCAGTGTAAGAAAAACAAGAATAGTACATTAGGTACAGCCTGTAGCTTCTATCAGCTTAAAAAAAGGCGTATGAGGCAAGTAATGAGTCTAGGCGCTTTCATGGTTGGTGTGCCGAACGAGAAGCTCAGGAACCTCAGTTCTTGTACTGGAACATGGTGCTCAGACTGGAAGTAATCATCCTCGGGCTTATTAGGTCCACCAGGGTGGGGGATTTCACAGGGTATCTTACCTCACTGAATGCCTTGATGCTGTACTTTGCCAATGGTAGCACCCATTATGCAAGATAGTTGTCTGTGCACATCAATGGTATGCTAAAGCTGCCTGAAGCCAATCCATCTGCCAATGAAGATTTTGCAGCAGGAAGGTTTGTGATCCACAAGACAGAAAGACCTTTCTCTTCCATCGGAGTGGATCAAGTACATGAGCAAAATAATGCTCTAGTCAAGAGAGATAGAAGAGCTGTAGGTATCAGGGAAAATGAGTCTGCCTTGCTAAGGTGGTTGGTGTCAGGGCCAGAAATATATCGCCTTAATGGGGAATATGATGAGTACTAATATACCACACCACAAACACACTCCTGTCAAAAGGGCATTCAGGGAATGTTCTCTTGAAGAAGCTGACACTAGGATTTTTGTCCATGTCATGAATGGTGTGAAGCACAGCTACTTCACTAAAGCAACCATCTTGCAAATGATATTGATATAGTCACCATAGCTGTGGCAGCATTCCCTGTTTTGAAGAAAAGTGGTCTAGATCACTTGTAAGTTGTGGACGGAGTGGATAAAAGCAGATGATTACCAGTGCACAGCAGAGTCGGTAAGCTTGGGGAGAAAATCTGTGGTTTATTATTTTACAATGCAGTGGATGCCTTTAAAAGAAGAGGCAAAAAATCCTGCAATCAAACATCCGACATTTTTCCTCAAGCCAATAACACATTTCGCCGGCTGCCTACACCTTGTGCGGACATCACAGAGGATCAGATTCGAGTAATAGAACGATTCGTTGTTCTACTGTATGACGGCTCCAGTTCGGAGTTGTCTGTAAATAAAGCCCGGAAAATCATGTTTACAAAAAAGAACAGACACTATGATGCGATACCACCTACGCGAGGAGACTTTCTCCAGCACGTCTGATGAGCTACATATCAGGCGGGGCACATATGGGGCTAGGCTCTCCAAACGAAGCCAGCACTGCCATCACCTATCGCCTGGGGGTGGGAAAATAATGACGGTGGCACATTCACTATTCACTAGATTAAAGTAAGAGCCATAGCAGAACAATGCAAAGCACTTAAAAAGTGTGCAGGACGTTGCACATGCGAGAAGTCAGCTCTTCCTCGTACTTCCCTTTGTGCCTGTCCATGCATTTGATTGATGATGAAACCTGTATAACTTGAATTCGGGAAGGAGATAGTAGAAAAATCCTTCAAAAGGTAAATATAAGGCTATTGTTTAAAATATTGCATAATAAATAACGTCTTTTTATAATAACATTTGTCTCCTGTTCATCGCAATTATTAAACTTACATATTGGACGCCATCTTGGATGTTGGCCGCCATTTTCAATTTTCACGTTGGAAATCATGCTTATCTTAAAGAGCTTGTTCTAAACTATAGGTGTACCAGACTGCATATTTGTATCGCCTTTTAATGGATTTTTCTATTATCTTCCTCACTATTTCTCTTGAGTCCCGTTCATTTCACTTTCTTTTAGAAATAAACCACTAACATTAGCTCGCTTTTCCTCGGGTCTTGTTTGGGACTTAAGCAAAGACATGATGTCTTAATCTTATTTTTAAAAAATAAAGAAAAGAAAAAAGTGAAATTTGATTCACACACTATCAAACAGTTACAATGATATAATGACTTCTTGAATATATGTGGTGAACAAATATATGCCATTCTAAAAATGAAGTAAATGTGCAGCTTTTTTTAATGCCCCACTTCAGATTGTAATAGACCGCAGTACGTTGGGATGCTATTAGAAGTATTCCAAGGTGAAAATGTCACCAAATAATAAACAAGTGTGCCATAGTGCAGTCGTGTATATGCTTCCATACTTATGTGCATGTATGTCTGTGCGTACACGTGTGTGAAAATGTGTGTGCTGCAAAGCTGCAAATACGTATTTGCTCATTAGGACTTACATGTCTTTAACGAATACAGAATCTCCATGTGAGATTATCAGGTTACCATTATTGTTAGGCCTACCATTAATATCTAATATTCCAAGTTTCTTTAAAGTACTTCTCTCTCCCATTCTAGGCTGCCATCATTACCTGACTCGCCACATCATTTCTTTTCCTAACTTACTGACTTTGACTAAACTTGGTCTACCTCTTCCGAATGTCATCGTCACGGTGTCTCCAAATGGATGTTTCGTGATCGTGTGGATCTAGTTGAAACGATTTGTCTCATGACAAGCCTAAGACTAATCCTTATTAGACTAAGTAACCATTGCCACGATATCATGTGAGACCACAATACCGGCAATAACTATTATTATGTATCAATTATCTCAGTTACCTCCTAGTCTGATGGCGTTATGTATTTTAAGAAATTACTTATCTTCAAATATATGTAACTTTGGTAAAATATACTCAATAGAAGTTCCACTAGTAGTGATTAAGGTACATTTTGTATATAGGTTTGCTCTACCAATAAACGAACATTTTAAAGATATGAAACTAGGTAAAATAAATTGAAATTTAATGCTCATTTCAATGAAAAAAATCAAGGCTTTGAGAAAGAATTACGAATTTTGGAAGGATGCAGAAATAAAATAAAAAAGAAAGGTTTCTCTAGAGTCTATTTCTTCATTATTAAAAAATATTCTCACACCAACAGAGATAAATAGTTTCTGAAAATAGAAAATAAAAATGTATACTCTGGGCAATTTCATTCTGTTTAATGTTCGATATTTTACATACACTCTATAATGTTCCTTCATACACTCTATAATGTTTTGACAAATCCATTCTTGTTGAGTCACATTTCCTCAGTCAAGTCCCAGAAGTCACGACTGTTTTGGGCTGTTACACTTGGGACAGTTCGATCTGGTTACCTCACAAAAAGTCTAAGCTAAGAACATTAGACCCCTTTTTAAGAAAGCTAGCGAATGTGTACAGCAACAAAGACAAAAAACGGAGACCACGGTACACAAAAAGACGACAAATGGAGAACAAGGTACACAATTACAAATACAAACAACAAGAAAATAACAACAGGTGTCTTTCAACTGAAAATGAATCAAATTGAGTTGGCGTGTATGAAGTGAAAGCCTAAAGGCAGGAACATTGGAGTGGACAAAAGAGGTGTTCACGGTCGGCAGTCAGGCCAAGAAAAAAAGATCATTGCTGGCCGGACACCGGTCATGTGGAAGGAGGAGAGATGGGTAGGGGACAGCGGGTTTGAAGGCTTATAAAGAAAATCAGAGACAAAGAGAAAGGTACAGGGGAGATAAACAAGAGGGAAATAGTGGGAGTTAAAGAAAGAGAGGGCCAAGAAATATGAGAGAGAGAGGAGGATCAAGAAAGAGAAAAAGAAAAAGGGGAGAATGTAAGCGGGGTGGGGGAATAAAAGATAGAAAATGAGTTGAACAAAATTTAGATACATACCCATTATTGCAAGCGGGAAATTCTATAAGTTCATATCTCTGAAGATTTAAATAAAAATTTTCCTAGATTCATGGAGAATTCCCTTAGAAATTTTGGAATTTTTGAAACTTTTTAGTATTTTCTACATTGTCCCAATATTCTATGGTTTATGTAATCAATTAAAAACTTACGTATTCTCATGCCTCACTTTTCCGTTTTCATTTTCTCAATTGTTACTTTTTCCTTTTCTCCTGTCTTGTTCATAAGTGCTTTTGACTTCTGTTAACTTCTCTTAACTTAACATAGCGTCCCCTGTTTTATTCAGATACAATACTTTAATCTCCTCTTTCACCCTCCCAATCTCTCCTACTAACGTCGGTTACCCTGTTGCATTTTTATACTAAAAGACATATTGATTCAAGTGCAACAAGGATAAACAAATCCACACCAGGAATTTACCTCTGTCATAAAAAAACTAAGCATTGAAAATATTGTACAGTTGATCGTTTCTTAAAGACGTGCACAGCTTTCGTACGAACTGCAGTAGCAATCTTCATTCGACACTCATTTCGTAATTAACTTTAAGAACTCTAGTTCATGCCTACCAACGAGAGCCACTAATTCCAGATTAGTTTTACCAACAGACAACTCTGTCAGATTTTTCAAATGTACCAACTGATGATTTTACAGCATGCCTCAAACTAGACTATGTTTCGAAATGAACAGAAGGTTTACCTCTTTCCACCACTACGAGAGTTGAAATTAATAAGAAACATCAGCAACATAGTTGTGCTCCAAATTGGAAATGGGCATCAACCACTTGAAAGTGAAAGGTTAAGATACTGCAATACTAAAAACTTATAGAAAAATTATGTTAACCTAGAGTATAATGGTTTATTGAAAGTGATGCTTCTGTCAGGTGCAATAGTAAATGCGAAATCAATAACTTTTTTCTTTACTAGTTATATGACATGTCCAGGACTATGCTACTTCACAATATTGACACTCGAAACTCGTTTAGCTATATACATATATACGTATATACATAATATATGCATCTTTATACACACACACACACACACACATATATATACATATATATTGGGTTGTCCGGAAAGTTTGTGCCGATTACCTTTCAACTTATTTTAGAACATGTTTGAATTCATAAAATTGATTAGACTACACCGCCATTTTGAGCACAGTTTAAGCTATCTTTTCGTGGAAGAAGGTTTATGTTCCAATAACCTGTGTTAATTCTGCAACCATTTAAAATGGAAGACAAGAAAGTTCATTTTCGGCACTTGATGCTTCTCTTTTTCCGTAAAGGGAAACATGCCTCACAAGCAACCAAAGAAATATGTGTAGTGTACGGTGATGACTCTTTATCCGAAAGAACTGTACGGAAGTGGATCGCAAGGTTCCGAGCTGGAGATTGTAGCCTTATTGATAAAGAGCAATCAGACAGACCATCCACTATAAATGATGACCAAATCAAGTCATTAATTGAGAATAACCCACATTGCACAACCAGAGAATTGGCAGAACGCCTCAGCCTATCAAAATCCGCCGTTCATGAGCACCTGGTAAAGCTTGGGTAATGGCAAGTACTTATTGACCTTTTTCCGGACAATCCAATATATACATATATAGTTGTATATATTATATAAGTATATATGTGTGTGCATATATCTCGTATATGTATATATGAATATATATATATATATATATATTATATATATATATATAAACTTAGATATGTTTCGACCAATGATTGGTCCAGGCCATGTCTAACTTAATAGCACCACCTGATAGGATTATTTGAATCCTGTTTAAGTCAAGTTTTGTTTATGGTCCATTCAAGTAGTGAGTTTTTGTTGGGTGAGTTGTATCCAATTATGGGTGGCTTATCTGGTATTCGTTGAAGGAATCTATCCAGACTCCGTTTAAAGTTGATGGGATCCTGTTCCTCTTTGATCCTTTCGGGACAATGTTAAATAGGGCAGGGCCTGTTGAGGAAAAGAAATTATGTTGTAGTGTACATGTATGCTGTGATCTTGAATTGGGCAGGGGACGTATGGCCCGTGGTCCCAGTCTTGGATGAACCTTGAATCTAATGTTCAGTTCGTTTGGGCAAAGTTGGCGGTATATTCTCCACATCGTACAAATGATGTACCGCTCACGGCGACGCTGGAGAGAGTAGAGTTTCAAGGCTTTAAGGCGATCCCAATAATCGAGAGCAGCCATGCCTTCAATTCGTTGAGTGAGTGCTCTCTGGGGTGATTCAATCCTCGAGATGTCTGTCTTGTATGGGGAGACCACAGTGGGCAGCAGTATTCGAGGTGTGGCCGTACAAAGGAGGAGAAAAGTGGTATGATGACACCTTGTTCTCTGGACCGGAAAGTTCTTAAGATCCAGGAACTCATCCAACGAGCTATATCGACCTTCTTGTTGATGTGTGCACTCCAACTGAGATCGTCATCAACAATTACACCCAGGTCTCCGATATTGTTAGAGGCTGTGAGCGGTTCCCCTGAAGGAAGAGAGTATGGCTGTTTTAGTGAGGAATTTCTTCCAAAATGCATCAGCTCAAATTTTCCCTCGTTCTGTTGCATTTTGTTTCTGTCTGCCCATTGACTCACAGCATATAGATCAGACTGGAGTTGAGTTCGGTCTGCTTCTTCATTGACGATTTGCTGGAGCTTAGTGTCATCAGCAAATATTTTCACTTTGCAGTAATGTACGACACTGGAAAGGTCGTTTATGTAGATTATGAAGAGTAGCGGACCCAAGACAGTCCCCTGGGGGACACCGCTGGTGACTTTTGCTGGGCTTGAGTGGACTCCATCAACTACAACATGTTGTGTTCTATTCGCCAGGAAATACTTTATCCAGTGTAGAACTTTTCCTCGGATTCCAACATTTGCCAATTTTGAGAGTAGGATATTATGGTCTACCCTGTCGAACGCTTTACTGAAGTCAAGATATATGACAGCAGAGTTCGAAGCTGTTCCCAAGGCTTTGAGTACATCTTCAATGTGGTGTAAGAGCTGTGTTAGACAGTCCCTGCCACAGCGAAAGCCATGCTGATTTGCATTTAGGAGTTTATATGTATATATATATATATATATGTATGTGTGTGTGTGTGTGTGTGTGTACATATATGTATGTATATATGCATATATTTATATATTCATATTATACAGTCGAGATTTATCTAAACCATTCAACACTGGAGTAGTCACTACTGATGAGCTTTAAATTTTAGCGATACTAAACCAGTATAGTGATCTCGCTCGCTCTGGATCGGTTATCTCCTCTGCAAGAGTATGGAACTGAGCTTCCTTACGGCTAAGGTTTATTTAAGTCGTATTTCTAGCAATGTAGGTGCTACTCTGCATCGTTAGTCACAATTAGGGACAATTGTGTTTTTCCTTTTTGTCCTATATTTCGTGTAGACGTCTTCGTTACTTTACACACAGACACAGACACACAGACACAGACACACACACACACACACACACACACACACACACACACACATACACACACACACACAAACACACACACACATACAAACACACACAAACACACACACACACACAGATATATACATGCATATATATGTATCCGGTAGAAATATTAAATGATATAACAAACTGCGTTTATGCAAATTTGTTTCGAAAATAGACTACGAAAAATATGTGCATTTCTGAGAAGAAAACTAATATTGTAATAGCGTGTATTATGAAATTGAATAAGTTCATAGTCTTAACAAGGTAAACTAATATTACTGAAACAGTATTTGAACTACAGAACTACGATCAAAGGCATTCCAGCTGTGACCGCCTTGGTTTGTTATACGTTGGGACATATTTCTAAAGTGTTCTTATTTGATGTTGGTAGGGAGTCTTTTTGAGCAACGTGACTGCTATTTCCAACCCAATCAACAACCCATGTAGAGGAACCATTGTTAATTCGCTATCTTATCATAGTATAATGACATGTGGTCGACTATGTTGATGCTGATTCCTTGCATGACTCTGTTTGTTGTCATCGATGAGTTCAAATACTACTTGTAATGTTTCTAGCTCTATAAGAAACTAATTTCGAATAGGTTTGTTTCTTTCTTGTTTCTTCCAAAATATTAATGTTACAATTCAATTAGCTCACATTATAATGGTAATATAATGCACAATATATTGATCTTATCATATTGTTGCAGAGTTATCTTGTTCTCTTATGTTATAACTTTTATATATTTCTAATGTCACCAACGGTGAACATATCGACATTATAATTATGCTCGCAGTGGAAGGGGGAGTAGCAATGATGATGGCAATGATGCAATGATTACTCTTGATTTTGTTTAACCGTGAAATATTGGTCATTGCGCTCTCCCTCTGTTAGGTCGTGCGGTTCTGAAGTGAAATGTGTTTGCTTGCTATCTGATGCACACCAACCGCATAGATCTATCTATCTATCTATCTATCTATCTATCTATCTATCTATCTATCTATCTATCTATCTATCTATCTATCTATCTATCTATCTATCTATCGACTGACGTGTTGTCACATCGGCTCCGAAGATAATCGTTTATTTTGACTATTTATAGCCCTCATTTTGTGTACATTTATGTAAATAAGGTGTGTAAAGCACCCAACTTTCGTTTGAGTGTTTTTCCAAGGGAGGAATTCGCCCCTAGGGGCAGTTTCAAACCTAAGTAATTTGTATATTTTTCTTCTCGACATTAAAAAGTGTCGAGAAATTTTATTGTCGAACGCTGGTCAAATTCCTTCATAGACCAGCATTTCCCTAGCCTTGAAACGCTAGGAGAAAAAAAGAACTCCTGTACGCACAAACATTCGAATAGAACAGACATGACCAGCAAGAAATCAAAGACAAACCTGAGTGATGTGAAAGTGAACGCTGCAACCACTTTCGTTAACAGCCCTGTCAGCACCACCACCACTAACAACAACGAGACTACCACTGCCACCACCACCACCACACCAACAGCAAGAAGGCTACCACCACCACCACCACCACCACCACCAACACCACCACCACCACCAACAACAACAACAACAATAACAACAAGAACAACAACGATATCGTCGTTTTGCCGTCTACGATAACTGCCAACAATATCACCACTACTACAACCTCAACTACTACAAGTGACACCTCTGCCACCAACACTACCACCAAACGCAATTCTGCACAAGCATTAAAACAAAAAAGACAATAATACACTTCACAACAGAACAATTAAAACAAACAAAAGCCCTGTTAGCTGAAGAAGGTTCACATCTACGCTTACATATAACACAAAACATAATAGACAACACACAAAAGAAAACAATAATATACAAAGTCCTAAACGCAAACACACGCAGACCAGAACAAGCAAAACCAGAAATGATTGAAACATATTTACGGCCAATATGGGCCTACAAAACTTATTTAAATTGGGGAAACAAATATGCCACGATACAGGTTCGCTTCGACATCGAAGAAAGAGCGAAAGAACTTTCGATGCTCACGTTACAGTCGGAAAAGCTAATTTTAATTCCGACCTACCTTGGTCAACGCGTGACCAAAATTTCGATTAAAAATGTCCCTCCAGAAATAGAATCACAATGGCTGTTGTCAGCCATTTGCTACAAAATGGAGGAGAATAAAAATATTCTGGAATATGCCACCTTGGAGGAAAAGAAATGGTGGGGAAAATGGTTCATTTATTGATGCAAATTGATGAAAACCAAATCAATAACATCCCCCACCAAATTGAGCTGCCAGACGGCAATTTCCTTTACGTAGTGGTAGAGGGTAGGAGGCCTCGCTGTTACATGTGTGGCAGCGAGGAACACCTCAAAAATGATTGCCCAACAGCAAAAATATAACAACAAAAACCAGAACAAGAACAACAACCACAATAAGGAAGAAGTTAAAAGAAAAAAGAACCACTACTATCCACACCATCATTAGCACAGAGGACAAGCAAAGGGAATACGGAACCAAACTCGCCAACAACAACAAATGAACATACAACATCTGAAAAAACACCACCAACAACAGCAAGAACAGAACCACTACTACCCACACCACCATCCGCACAGAGGACAAACAAAGGGAGTACAAAACCAAACCCGCCAACACCAACAAATGAACATACAAAAACATCTGAAAAAATACCACCAACAGCAAGAACTAAAGAAACAGTAAAACCAAAGGACAATACAAAAACTGATTCGCCTTCCTCCACATCACACACACCACACACAAGCAGTCAACAACCAATATCAACGAAAACAACAACACAACCAATTACACAAACACACATTGAAGCCTACAAAATGCCCCTACCCACTTCCGATTCCTCGGAAATTTCGTCGGAAGGCGAAAGCACTGAGGAATGGCAAATAGCCAGAAAAGGAAGGAGGGAAAGGAGCAAAAAAAGAACCAAATCCAATACAAACGCAAACAAAGCAGGGAGATATACATCTCCCGAGACATCTCAAACCCTACCACAAAGAAAAGCAACGCAACAAAAATACATGAAAAGAATATGCTCAAAGCCATAGACACCAAAAACCCAGAGCTGAGGAAATACATCAACGCAAACACAAACATTACAGAAAACGACATTAAAACGAACAACCACCCACGCACAACAACACCAGAACACATAAAAATTTATCACATATCACCAACATTGCACCACACACTAAGATCCTTCTATCCCAATGCGGTAGGGGGATGTCATGAATATTTATGTAAAAAACAGCCTCCTTGATGAAAAATCAAAGGAGGAGACAAATCTTTCGAAAAGTAAGTAATCCTCCTTTCCTTTCGTTTGTATTTTAAAGCACACAACTCAATAGGATCATGGTCAAGATTGGTTGTGTGAATGCGCGTGGCTTGGGGTCTCATTGGAAACAAGGGTACCTTTTAAATGACATCAAGTCACATAATTTGGAAATCATAGCAATAAGTGAGACCAGACTCCATGAACCACGGGCCCTAAAGTCCATATTTGGCGGATATTTTAACATTTACTTTTTCCCCTGTCTGCCAAGAATGGGCGGTAGTGACACGGTGGTACTTTTTCGCAAGAGTCTGGATCTCGAAGTAAAGACAATATTCGTAGACCCGGAGGGTAGACTGGTTGTCCTGGATGTCGACGGCAGCGATGGGTGCGCTTTTCGACACCAGGCAGTCTATGCACCGCCTTTAACAGGTCGGCCGGATTTCTTTCGATGTCTAGAAGTATTTCTGGGAACGTCTCATCCTTTACTAGACTACATAGGGAGAGACGAAAATAGACGGGGATGTAAATGCCTCAGAGACCTGCTCAGACGCTTTCAACTGTCTGGCAGGTACCGACTCGATCACCCAAATGTGCCAACGTGGACATGGAGCAACCGCATTGTGTCGTCGAGATCGTATCTAGATAGGATACTATGCAGCACAGCAGGTAGGGATAGCTTAGGATGTCCACAACTCCACATAATCAGCTACACAGATCACAAACTTGTGATGTGTACCCTAGACTTAGATAAGGCTCATAGGCAGGGTCCCGGTTACTGGAAACTGAACGTGTTTTTCCCGTATAGACAGGTTTTCAGAAACCGAATTAGCACACTAGTAAAGAGGGCTTTCACGGGAGCCATCGTCAACAACAAATGGTGGTTTTCCCTCAAGAGAGCAGTAAAAGCAGAAGCCATTAGGTATAGCAAAGCACTAGCCATAGATAGAAACAGAGTAGAGGGTAAGCTAGTTAAGAAGTTAGAAGTGGCAATAAGAAGCAGCATCACATCCGACGTTTTGGCGGCGAGGTTGGCCGTCGACCAACACTTCAACGCCAAACACGAAGGGTGTGCTGTCAGGGCTAGGATGCGTGCTCTAAGGATGGAAGGTGTTGGAGCCGCGAGAGAGGCCCGTGTGACGGAGGCGCAACAGAGCAACAAAGCCACCATTCGGTCTCTGGTAGATGAACAGGGACGCGAGTTGCTCGAGCCGAGCGAGATGTGCGAGGCGTTTCAGCAGCATTTTGCCCGACTGTTCGGGAGGAGTGGCGAGCGAGAACGCAGGTTGGACTTCAGTGACTACCTGCACAGCCTGCCACGACTCTCGACAAGAGAGGCAGAGTGCTGTGAAGGTGCCATCACGGCGGCGGAAGTGAGGGATGCGATGGCGGGATGCTCAAGGGACAAATCGCCGGGTTTGGATGGTCTGCCCTACGAGCTTTACGATTGTATGCCAGACTTGTTTGGAGACGTCTTAGCAGCGGTGTACTGCAACTGGCAGAAGAACGGAAGCATACCCGGTTTTGTGAGCCGAGGAGCCGTAATGCTGCTAAAGAAAGATCCAAACAAGGGGGACATTATAGATAACTTTAGGCCCATCACTCTGCTCAATGCAGACTTGAAAATTTTGGCCAAGGTGTTAGCTAAGAGGTTGGAGCTTGTCATCGAGAAACTGGTCGGCAAGGTGCAAACTCGCGCCGTGCCAGGCCGGAGTATCCATGACAACCTCCATCTGATGCGCTACATCATAGACAGGGTAGCTAAGGAACCTGGCATGAGTGGGGCCCTGATCAATTTGGATCAATCCAAAGCTTTTGATAGGATAGACTATCGATACTTGGAGGCTGTCCTGATAGCGGCCGGCTTCGGTCCCATATTCCGCGGCTGGATGGCCGCCTTGTACAGAGGCATCCGTTCGGTAATTCGTGTGAATGGGCATCTATCGAGACCTTTCGACATTGCACGTTCGGTCCGTCAGAGATGCCCCCCCTCGTCGCTTCTGTACGTATTGACGCTTGAGCCACTACTGCGGAAGCTGGCGACGCTGAGGGGCATCCCACGAGAACTAGGTTACGTGACGAGCGTGTCCGCAAACGCGGACGACTTCACCGTTATAGTGTCTAGCCACGAGCACATCGAGCTAGTCAGCGAGACACTGCAAGACTACGAAGCGGTGACGGGAGCAAAAATCAACCGAGAAAAGTCAGTGGGCTTGCAGCTGGGCACCTGGAGAAGCAAGCCCATGCCGTCCACCAGCGCCTCAGTAGTGGGACGCTGGACGGACGGGTCGGCCAAATTGCTCGGAGTCTTGTTCGGTCCAGACATGCAAACGGAGAAGAACTCGGACGAGATAACGAGTAGGGTGGCCACTCTCTGCAGGGAATGGGCCGAGAAGAAGCTGTCCCTAGAAGGTCGGGCGGAGGTGGTGAACGCGTACATCACATCCGTCATCAACTACCGCCTGACCGTCGTGCCTTGTCTCGACCCCACCGTCACCAAACTGGAGCGCATCCTCTTCCGCTTCTTGTGGAAAGGAAACGTTCCGATGGTCCGGCGGTCCGTTTGGTGTCAACACCCGCTGAAAGGAGGGCTGGGAATGCCGTGGTTGATGATGCGCAGACACGCGCTGAGACTGCAACATCTCCGGCTCTACGTAGACGACGGTGAGCAGGTGTGATCGCCGTTTTTGCGGCGCGCTTTCCCGCAACTCGTGTCTATGGCCGAGTTGCAATCGTGGATCAAAAAGAGGCCGAGGAAGGGCGAATGGCACCACGAGTGTCGCGTTGCTCACCAGCAACTCTGCCGACCTGGGTCGAACTTGAGCAGCTGCATCACCACGAAAGCATTTTATAGGGGATTAGTGGAGAGGAGGTACGACGACGATCTCGGGGCGAACCTGGTCGTCGATGATGAATACATGATCCGCCTGTTCAAGACGACTTTCGGGTCGGGACCTATGGACAATTTCCAGAGATCCCTGGCCTGGCCGTGCTATCGAGAAGCGCTACCCGTTCGGGATAAGCTCTATAGACATAGTTCTAGAAACATGGGGCCGACCTGCCCGAGATGCTGTCAGAGCGACGAAACCGTTTTGCACGCACTCGTGCAGTGTCCAACCATTTCCGACCTGTGGGCTTATGTCGAACGACTGCTTTCACGTGTGGAACGAGTCGGTTTATCAGGCGAGTCTATCGTCAATATCGTCACGTCTCCTTCCTTCAAACGGAAAGGAAGAGCTATTTTTATAATACTCGTAGCTATGGCAAAATAATGTATCTGGTGGACGCGTCTGAAAGGATTAGAGCCAAACACTTTCCTCTCCGGTCGATCTCTCATCAACTCTTTCAAGTATCACTTGAAAAGGAAGGTGAGAGTAGAGAGGGAAGTTTTGTCTAGCGACTGTTTAAAAAAAAGATGGGTAAATGTAGCAAGGATGGCACGTAAAAATTTAATACAGAGAGTTACTTATTTGTATATAAATGTTAATCTGTGAAGTAATTGCCCGAGGTTACTGTGGTCTTTTCGTTGGTTTTTCTTTCCACAGATAAACCTCCCCATTTTTTGGGAACTTTTTGTACTATTTCGACATTTTTTGCATATATCCCCAACGATTTCGATCCATTTTGATCGTTGTCCCTATATTTTTACTTTGTTTTCGCTCCCTCGAAATTAATCTACATTGTAATTGTCCCCTCTGTGTTTAGCCCTGTGTGTCCCTGTATGTCCTCACGTTGCTGTTTTTTCTTGTGTCACACAAAGAGAAAACATAACAACGCGAGGACGTAGAGCAAGTATAGTGTTATTGGACGCTCAGGAAAGGAAAGAAAGAAGGAGAATTCAACGTTTCGAGCGGAGATCTTCGTCAGAAACATAGGTAAAAGAAACTTGTGGGAACACAAACCACCTCCAGTGATTGAAAATAATCACATCTCACTCCTCTGGAACTTCACCATTCAAACTGACAGAAAGATAGATGCAAATAGGCCAGACATCATATTGAAAGACTTCAGGCAAAGAACAAGCCTCATCATTGATATGACTGTCCCAATCGATTTAAACTTATCTGTCAAGACCTACCAAAAACTGAGCAAATATAAAGATCTTGAAATAGAAATCAGCAAAATGTGGAACCTGAAGACTAAAACAATACCTGTTGTCATAGGTGCCCTGGGAATGATAGCAAAAGGGGCTGATTGCTACCTAACTCAGATACCAAGAAACCCCAAAATAGCAAAAATTCAAAAGATAGTGCTCATGAGAACTGCTCATATCCTACGCAAAATACTTTCTATGTAATCTCAAGTTTTAAAACAAACATAATTTTCTTATGTTTTTTTAGACACTCGCTAGTACAACATTCAATACAAAACCAAATATATGGCACACTAGGCATAACAACATGAACTTCCAACCTGTTGTCTCTTGAGGTCTCTGGGTGAGACTTGGAGCCAACTTGTACAAATATTAAGCAAAAGTCAAACGTAGAATAATAATAATAATAATAATAATAGTAGTAGCAGTAGCAGTACTAGTAGTAGTAGTAGTAGTAGTAGTAGTAGTAGTAGTAGTAGTAGTAGTAGTAGTAGTAATAACAATACAAATGTTACGGCATACGCTACAAATGATAAACAGCTGGAAACATTACTATAGACAGCACGCGGATTTACCAAAGAAATAAATATGAAATCTAGCTTAGAAAATATGCCGAAGCAACCTTGAAAAGAGGAAAACTAGTTTAAGAGTAGCAACATCACACTATAGAAAGCAAATGAAATAAGAGAATTAGACCAAAACCAGACATACAAATATTTAGGAATCAATGAACTAGACACGATGCAGCATACACAATTGAAAGAGAAAATAAAAAAAAGTATACTATAGACGAGTTAGATTAAAACTGAAAACAGTGCTGAATGCGAAAAACAAGATTATAGGTGTCAACACTTTAGCCGAGCGAGTTATAAGTTACAGCTACAATATCCTTAACGGGACACTAAATGAACTAACCAAAATAGAGAGGAAAACAAGAAAATTAATAACAGGATTTAGAATGCATCACCCAAAATCTGATATGGGAAAGTTATATATACAACGTATAGAAGGTGGTAGAGGCCTTATACAACTAGAAGACTGTTACAAAATAACCACCATAGTACTGCAGAAATACCTACTTCAGAAACAAGAAAAACTAATTCTAACAGCTAGAAAGCACGAGCAAAACTAAATACTGTTCTATATTTAAGACATGAGAAATTATGTACATTATCTCTCTATATATAAACGGCAATATGTTGTGTGTGTGTCCTTTATACCAATCCACAATTTTTCAGTTAGAGAGCTCACACTTTCTATGGTCAATCAAAACCGTCCAAGAGTGATCGTGCACATCTTTACATTTCCACAGTCACCCCGCAAAGCCATTAAAAAGATCAATAGAAGTGACTTTTTTGTGAATTTTCTATCCAAAACCCAATCAAAATGCCCGAAACTTGATATGCCAATTGAATGCAAGCTAGCTGTATGTGATTGGTCGGAGACTTGGACAGTACCCGCGTGCATATGGAGTGCAGTAGATGAAAACATAGTGGAATCCATTAGTTATTAAGTTATAAGCAAATAATTTCATAAAATAAGAAATTCTGTTAGGCTTAGCAATTTTCTCTTATAAAGGGCTTGAAAATAAGCCTTATTCTAGACTTACATTTCGCGATAAGTTCGTTACGTTTGTTAGCATTTCTAAAATCAGCGAATAGAATTTCAAGGGTTTTGCGAATACAAATTTCAGACTCCCATTGCTACTATCGGGTTGCGTTTAGTCAAAGTTCGCTATTTAAATTCATAGTTAATGTTTTGGGACTAGAGTAAACAAATATGTTCAGCTAATGATGTATTAGATTTTAGATTAATATTGTGTATGAGTTGATATTCGGAATATCATCAGATCTAGTAGTTGAGCTTGTTAGCTTGGGTACAGTTCCCATTTAATTAATACGTTTCTCCAGGTTTGTAATTACATCAAGTTCAGGTGGACATGTTGTTGAAGATGGTAGTAGGTCCGTAATCAAAAGTTCTTGGTAACGACATCTTTTATCTTTTATCTTTTACTTGTTTCAGTTGTTACACTGCCGAATCCTGGAACACCACCTTGAAGAATTTTAGTCGAACGAATCGACTATTCTATCGGTGAATTTGCCAAGCCGCTAGGTTGTGGAGACGCAAACGTACCAACCGCTGTTGTTAACTGGTCTTGCGGAACAAACATGGACACAAAGGTTCACACATACATAGATACACACACAAACTCACACAAACACACACACACGTATACATATGACAAACGTCTTCCAGTTTCCATCTACCAAATCTAGTGAGAAAGCTTTTGTTGGCCCGAGGCTATAGTAGAAGACACTTGCCGAAGGGGAAAGCATTGGAATTGAACATACAACCATGTAGCTGGAAGCAAGCTTCTTATTACACAGTCACGCCTATTCTTCATGTTAGTATCTGACTCAGTTGTGGGAATTGTAGTATTATTCTGGTCACCCATGGGAACCCGTCTGAGAGTCGATCCTTGGCTTCCATATCAATAGTGCATTTAGCTTCAACCTAAATACATTATTAATATTACTATTAGTAGTCAACTGCCCAGTGTAATTAATATCATTTATATTTTTCTATATTTCCTCATTTCTACCTTGCTTAGTTTATCTAGTTTATCTTAGTTTATCCCCAGTACGAATAGATTGATTTCGATTGGCAAATCAGTACTATCTTATGCAGATAGTAATGACAGGGATAACTACTGTACATCTTTAATCTACGAACCAATTAGCAGTAAATGTTTTCTCATTAATTAATTAATTATACGATGTTCACAAATGTACCACTGGTCCTTGGACGAAATCGTGAAAGAGATGTTGTCTTCAGATAAAATGTCAGTTATTTCAGATGATAAATCTAAAATAAAAAACCAAAAAAAGAGGGAGGTTGATCTAGTGGTTGGCTATTAAACGTTGTTACACACCTCTGCCGACTCTGCTTGTAGCATCAGAAGCAAGGAATAAGCTGTCTGACTTGAAAGTGGCTGTACTCTCGCTACGAGAAGCAGCAAGTAATATCCCGGTTAAAACACTATTTGAAAACATTTTGTTATCTCGGACCAAACATCACACAATGTTCGGGTTGAAAGGATCGTAGCAGAAAATCTCGGCACAGAACACGTACCTGAACATCTGTTTTGTAATGCATACCCTTCGCTTATGTTCAGTCGAGTAATAACTAAACAGTAGAGCGATATCGAGAATGCAATTGGAGGGGACAATATTTATTCGAGTTTCTTGTAAATGTAACACGGCGCTCATCCATAGTCACTGAATAGGCTCTTGATTGCATGACAAGATTAATGGAACAGGATTTTGATCACAAGTTATGGAACAAAGCCGATGAATTCGACAAGCACATTCAACAACAAGTTAATAAATCCATTGTCCTGAAGAATGAATTTTTTGACTGTCTCATTTTGACTTGTGCAATAACTTTTACCACCTGGATGATGTGGCAAAATACGAGCAGGTTACAATCCAACTGGCTTGTATCGTGCAATGTTACATAGATCTGGTGTTTTCCAAATTCTTGTATTGCACAGGTGTGCTGATTGGACTGCACCTTGTCAAACCATTCCTTTCGCCCACCACAACCTACTCAAAACTTGTACCTGTTTTCAAACAACTTTGTGATGACCTTTCCACAGTGGATCCAAACCGAATATAGATAGTCCTGCACTCAGTTTGGTATCTTCTAGCAGATTCTAGGAAACCAGATATGATGAAGATATATGCTGGAAACATCATCAAAGTGTCTCCCCATGCTCTGGCAAACATGGACTTAGCTAAATTAGAGAGAACTCTCATTCACAATCTCGACTCAGAACGTAGTGTGGGACTAATCACCTATGAGTTGAGTCATCGTGGTGGCAAGCAACTCAAATTAGCATTTCCTTCCCAAGTTATATCCAAGTCGGCTGATCTGCTTGAACGTCGAGAGCCTAGGGGATAGAGTGAGTGGCTGACATCATTAAAGAATGGGATTACCGCTATCAGCAGTTAGTGGTGGAGGGACTGGAGAAGAAGGAATTCGCCAACATTGCAGTGGATAGACGATGAACAGCCGACTTGGATATTTTAAAAAATCATGGTGGACTGTTAAGTAGCATCACTAAGGTAGATGCTATCTCATAGCAGATATACCAGATAAAGAAAAGGTCGATAGGCTGCATTTAGAAATCAGATATGCCAAAGACGCTGCCCTTTCTGTGACAAAAAGCAGCATTGAACAAATTTATCAAAAACTGCCATGCAATAAATTTGAAAATTTACTTGGATAATGTGAGTGGTAAGACAGACGTAAGCTTTATTCACTTCAATCATGCATTGGATGACTTGGTGTGAAGTTCGGAAGCTATAATGGTTATAAACATATTATTGTATCATATAAATTATGGAACTCGGGGAATTGTTTTTCTTTTGCAAAGTTAAATTACTTAATTATTTGTTATTAAACTCAAAAACATATGAAGACATATCACAACACATTCTTGGTACAGCTACTGATTTCATTAAAAATTTGTGTATTTTGGTCGCGATCTTGGATTTCCACTATATTTGATAATCAAATTGTAAAACTATAAAAATACTATTTTTAGATTCAGCGTATTAAAAATCCCATGCTAATCTACAATACTATATATTTACGTATACTGTGGGGTCTTAAATCGATCAAATTAGTACTTATATTTTGTGTGTGTATGTGGTGGGGGGTTAAACTTCAAGTGATATGTACAGGGGTGTTTCCAAGATCGAAATCGCAAAAAGAGCTTATATCATTGTTTTGTGAACTTAACCACAAGTTTTCAGGCAGCTCTCCAAAAAGAAGCTCGAGAGAATTAAAATAATACTGTGCCACATTTCTCAGTCGAATTTTGGGTGTTAAAAGCAAGTTCTTTCTGTATTTTCAATTACCATCCTGTTGAGGATATATAACTTATAGCCTATAAATATTAACCTATTTTAAAAATTTATATTTGTTTCTGTCATGAATCAAATGCGTTTATAATAGTGTGTCCTAAACATGTATTTAATTTCTGAGAGTTGCATTTGATATAGTTCCAACTGTTTTTCGCACATTTACCAGTATTTCGTTTATTAAGATGACAGCGTTTATAATTAATTCTTGTCTGTTTTGGGTTGTCTTGGTTCATTTCTATATCATAAAAGGCGTATACAATCTTTGCACAGTCTGTGCAGTATTACCATCTCCAGTGTACAATTTGAAGGTGTATATCTATAAAAGATGGTTAAATTTCATCCCATACTTGTGTTTCTAGCCCGCTTACATATAACAATTTCGTTAAATGTGCTAACGCCGAAAGAACAGTTATGAAATATTTCACTTCCAACTAAAATGCTTTGAAAATATACATACTCTATTGGCAATAATAAAATTGTTCAATATATACTTGTATAAACTTAATTAATGTAATAATGACACTCATTTTATGCATAACATGTATTTAGTTGAGAAAAAGTCTGGGGAAAGTGATGGAGTCTGCAACCTGATTACACAGTAGTCCTAGGTTAAGGCAGACTTCTTTCAGAAATGCTCTTAACAAATGCATAAAGGACGTACATAATTTTGTTCCTGACTCTGATAAACTGGTTTTGCGACAAAGAAACATTTTTTACGATAAGGTGGCGAATTAGTAGAATCGCTAGCACGCCTGATAAAATGCCTAGCGGTACTTCTAGCTTTACGTTATATGTTCAAATACCGCTGTGGTGGATTTTGTCATTCATCTTTTCGTGGTCGATGAAATAAGTATCATTTAAGCACTGGAATCGATGCATCGACTAAACCTCTCCCCACAAATTTCAGGCCTTGTGTCCCTAGTAGAACGTATTATACTATACTCCGATTATGAGTTTTTTTCTCTTCTATTTTGGTCTTGTCAAGCGAGAATGACATGCTTCGCCAAGACAGTCTAATACAACTAAAATGTTTTCGCTTCTTACCTAGTTGGATGGAAGAAGGTAGCTAGTTACATTTTGTATTGTCTAAATTACTCAAAACATTTCGATCACAGGAGATATTTCCGTTACTTGTTTTTCAATTTTTACCAACCATGTTTGGAGTTCTAAACTTAGTTGAATGAAATCATTTAAATCACTATATCTCACATCCGTATTTGGATGCAGAAACATCTGCCATACTATAATTTACTCATTTATTGTTAATATTTTTTGCCATAATGACGAAGATGACGATGGTGATGATGAAGTCAACGGCGATGGTAGTAGTAGGTGTGATGATGTTGACGATGATGATGGCGGTAGTGGTAGCAGAGGTGGCGATGATGATAATGATGATGTTCAAGAGAAAGGAAATGTATAAAGATGTTAAGAGCAAGGTGGAGTAAGAAAAGGACGATAATAATGATAGCATCATAATGATGATGATAATGACGACGACTAAGGCGACTACGATGATGATAAAGAGGAGGATGATAAATAAAATTTCTAATATTGAAAATTGCCTGAAGGAGTACTGCTGTCAATTTTATGATCTGAAATGTGGCTTGAAGCATTATGATTGTAAATATCAGAGTGGTGAAGATCAGATGAAAAATGCCGGAATCATAACAGCGTCAGATAAAATACCTTAAGTTAGAAACATACATATAAGGTAACTGCTAGAGGGGAAAATTAAATCGAATGTACACTTGAAGTAGAAATCAATGTGAGAAATCAGTATTAGAATGGTCAGGAGCCGGCATAAATATCTGATCTCAGAAGCCGATTTTGATCCAAGGTTAAGGCCGACTTACTTTACTAATGCTATTAAGAAACAGACAAATGACGCACGAAGCGGCGGATAAACTAAACGTCAAATATTAGTGGTATGTTTAGTGTAGGTCGAATGAAACAGTTCCTCTTCCGCTTAGCATACATGGATATTTGGCATTGTGGCTGTATGGTAATATAAGAAATCGTTGAGAATCATGAATTGCTTTAGAAAATTGCAGATGCAATGTTGATTATGATAACTAGTGAAGCGATGACGACGACTATAATTGTGGTGATGATATGATGTGTTATCAATACTTTAGTATACGACACCAGCTGATGTTCATGATACTTATATTTAGATGTAGTGATATTGTTGATGATAATTAAGACGGCAGAAAGTATGATAATACTGGTTTTGATGATAACGGTGGTAATTTTCTGATATTACTTTATTACTGTCGTTCGTATTCTGTACATACAGTACTTTTCAGTTTTGCTGTAAATATAGACACGTAATGCCAGTCAACGTTTTAATTTATTATTGTTGCGTTATCACTGTTCTTATTGTTTCTGTTCTTGCCATAGGGTTCTCACCATACAGTAATCTCATTACCTGTTGCTGTCAAGCAGTCAATCACATTCTTTGCACAGGTTCAGTAGTAGCCATGATTTAGCAACGTGTTCCTATAACTTGTATCTCTGATGCAGAAATGACAGTTTAAAGACACTTCTTATCCAATAACCAAATAATCTTTTCTTTATATTTCTTATACACATGTCTGTTATCTATTCATATTAAGTTCTTACATTTGACATTTATAGCATTTTCAGACTCTATTCGAAAGTCTTCCGGGCATTCCACACATTTACTTTCACATTCCTCATTTTACAGTCATCAGTATATATAAAAGGCAGGATATGTGTGTGGGGGTGTGCGTGTGTGTGAGTGTGTGTGTACGTGAATGTAATTTATGCACATCTTCAAATTAGCACGCATGTCGCTCCAATTTTAGGAGGACATTAGTCATCAATCGAGCTGTATTTTCGTCAACTTATTTTTCCCATAAATTTTTAACAATTTCCAAGTCGGAGAAATCACCCTTGTTTACAAACAGGAGTTTGTCCCCTTCTAGCGATGAGTAAGTTTTTGTTAAGATTTTTGTTGCCTTTTTTCCATCGAGGAGAAAAGTATTTTGCTGATATACGGGCAACACACACGAACATGTATGCATACAAGAAACATGTATGAAATAGGTGTACGTACGTGTGTGTATGTGGGTGTGTATGTTCCCATACACACACACACATACACACACACATACACACACACACACACACACACACACACACACACACACACATATATATACTTAAGACTTAGTTGTGATCTGAACATAACCGCTTCTGACACAGAGAATTGGGAGCCCTTTTGGGAATTCTATTTTCCTTGCTGGAAGGGCTCCCAATCCATGGGCAAAGGGGGTTTAGATGATGGGGTGATGTTTTCAAAGGGCTCGCATGTGCAACCTGATCACCTCTTCCGATCAGACTCCCAACTCATGCGCTCCCGTCGCGACACTGATTCTGCAGAACTGGGTTGGGTGTGAAAACCAACTTTAAAGTATAATTATAGATGTTTTTGAATCAGCAATATTGTGTTCGGTTAAGTCCTATTTGGGGTGAAAAATTAATAAATCAAGTTGTCAGCAACTCATTTTCAGCTAAAAGTTTACCAATTTCAACAGATTTCGCTCAAATTTGGCGTCGATGCTACTTAGTTTGGTTTGAAATAAAAGAACTTGATTAGCTTAATAATTCTAACTTAATCACGGGCAAAGCCGGGCTATACTGCTAGTTTTGTATATTTTGCTACCCGAGTAAATAACTAAATTTTACTCTGCTGATTCTAGTCATTTTAATCCAATGATTCTAGTCTGCGTTTGTTTACTATGAATAAATTCGTTTGACATCCGAAGTGACCAAATCTGACGTTTGTAACATAGACGTTTTGATGCTGCAATGTTCCACTCTTCGTGGTAACTAATTTATAAAAATGCAAACTCACTTAAATTTGTATCCTTTCGTCTTATATTATCTTTATTTGATACTTTGAAGAAATACAAGGAGGTACCCAAAATAAACCGGAATTTTGCAATATTATTTTATGCACTTAGTTTACACTTTTATCGCATTCAAATTATTCTCCATTCGAAGCAATTCATCGATCCAGACACGTTTTCCATTATTCGTAGTCCTAAAACTCTTGCGAAGTGAAACTTTTTAACGCCTCCGTTGTTTTTTCTTCACCTCTTCCACATCTGCGAAACGTTTTCCGTTATGGACGTTTTTCTTTCGGGGGAACCAATAAAGTTGAAGGGAGCAAGATCGCGTGAATAGGTAAACGGGGTCATGCCATTTTTGTTCAAAAACTGTCTCACATCCAAGGTGGTGTGCGAAGCAACATTGTCGTGATGAAAACACCACTCAATTTTGCCACTAGTCGGGGCGTTTTCGTCACTTGCCGTTTCTCGAAAACGCTTCAAAACTGTCAAGTAAAATGTATAGTTAATAGTTTGACCAGGAGGAACGAATACTGTGTGGACAATTCCCTTGGCATCGATGAAACATCAGCATCGTCGTGCCATTGGGCTTCACATGACGCTTGTGGGAGTGTAGTGATGTTGAATGCTTCCATTGACTTGGTTTCTGCTTCGTTTTCGGGTCGTAGCCGTTGCACCAGCTTTCGTCACCAGTGATGACCTTCGATAAACGATTCGGATCAACTTCACGATACGCATTCACTCCTGACTTCTTTTGATCTTCTGTGAGTAAGTGAGGCACACATTTTACTGCAACTCTTTTAATTCACAATCCCTCGATTAAAATTCGTTGGCAGGATCTCCAGGACACACCAGTTACATCGACAAGTAGTTCGCCAACTGTTCGGCGATGCTCCTCGAAGATCTGTTCATGAATTTTCATGATGTTTTCATTCGTCTGGGAGATCGACGGTCGCCCTGAATAAGGTTGGTCTTCAAGTGATAGCTGACCATTCCTGAAGTGTGAAAATCAGTGGCAAACTTATGTTTTGCTCATGGCAGCGTCATTGTAAGCTGTTTGAAGCATGGCAACTATTTCGGCTGCCTTTTCTCCGGCGGAAAACAGAATTTCACGGAAGCACGCTGTCCCTTCGTTTCTGCCATTGCAAAAGTCGACGAACCAGGAAGAAGTACTGCAAAACAAAAACGTCCCACTTGGCAGTGCGATGGCAGTCGACGACGTCGGTCGACAGACTGATGCCTGAGGATCGCATCAACTGTCTTCTAGCGGCGGAGCCTGAACTACAACGGGCTTGCCCACAGAGAGCGTTTCCAGTTACTTTAGGTATATCCTCGTGTTTTATCTCATGTTAAAATGGAATTGATGGCAACACTAACGACCACTTGTTTCGATTTATTCTCAAAATAGTTTTATTATGAGTCTGTTTCCTATTATATGTAACTGTGCTAAGTATAGATGAATTCATGGGGTTATTTCTTGTCTCAAACATCTAGTCGGGTTATTAGTACATACAATATATTAGTACATAAAATATATATGTATTTATAACCTATCATGCTAATGCCAGTTGAGTGATCAACAGCTATATGAGATAAATGTAGCACAGTTATTTTGAATAATGTATCCCAGTTAGTTTGGGAATAAGGAATGCCATGCTTTTTCTGGTGTAATAATTGGTAACGCTACTCTAATAGGTAAATCATTTACAAACTTACTCACATAATACGTTATTTTACGTCTTTAGTCCTGTTGATTTTTAAAATCTATTTGTTTATGATATATTGTGTAAAACAGACTTAACTTGTTGCAAATATTGATTGAAAGAGGAAAACATGTTATCTCTAGCATTTAATTTATTTGAAAACTTATTCTAGGTATAAATATATGTGTGTGTGTATTTTGTGTGTGTGCATGTATGTTTATACGCGTGCGCACGTGCATCTGTGTGTGTGGATACCTATGTATAGGTATTATATACACACCTACATAAACGTATATGTATCTCTGTCTGTCTCCCTCTGTCTTGGCACTTGTGGGGATAAATGGATAGCTAGTTAGAAATAGTGGAAATGAAACAAAAGAATTTCTTCGTTAGTTAAGTTAAAACGAAATTCCAACTGATATGCCACTTTAAAAGAATGTTACATGTTTATTTTCGTTCATGCTTAGAACGTAAAGCGAAAATATAAACTGTGATAAACTTTGATGTGTACAGAAAATCAAAAGCAACGATGTACGAAGCATTCTTAATAGGATCGTTGACATTCGAACTTCTATATACTAACCGTTCTTGAATTTTATCCATGAAGTACATGGTCGCTTTTCCAGACTATTTGTGTTGATAATGCGTTAGAATAATTGACCCACTTGAGGTACTTTCGACTGAGGAAACACAACCATATTAAAATATGGGTACTAAGAATGGAGATGTACATTATTGTCATTGACTCAAATCTAAATTCTAAATGTTAAAAAACTTTTTCTAGCATTGGAATTTAACGAACTCGACTTACAATTTCTTATGAAGACTTTCAAGTATAACGCATTGTACTATATAGTTCTTCTGATAGAAAAAAATAAGCCCAAACAAAGACGGAGAAGTGGGACTACTAAAGCGCGCGCACACACACACATGCACAAATTATATGGGAGTTAACCTGCTCAAACTGATGAGTCAAAAGTGTGCTCCCTAATTAATCTTTACCTGTCATGATCAGAAAAATCATTAGCTTTATAGATGCTTCTTAACAAAAGGGAGACAAATGACGTAGTGTGTGTGATCTTTAGTAAGCGCGGCAACAACTCCGGGAATATATTATTATTATTATTATTGGATCTCCTCAGAAAAGCGTAGTTTTCCTTGAACTAATCACCTTTTAGAATAAGAACCTGTATAAGAAATTAGGGATATACGAGTTTATTGAACAAGCCATTTAAAATAAGGACATGAAAAATATCATAGGGATACCTTCAACAGTAGAACGTCTACATAAATGGCGTCTAATATGCTGGATGTAATGAAACAATATAATTACTTACTTAGTTAAAATATGCATTCGTTATGGAAGTAAAGTAAAGCGGTAATGTTCAATGCAAGGAAAACATCTCTAAATTTCAAATTACTTAAAAATCGATTGACCTCATGCAGAGAAAGTGATTCTGATCGTTAGAAAATACGTTGGCAAATCTTGGAATGTTTTGGTTATATTAGACCTTGTCAACGACGTATAAACTGTTATGTATTTGTCTACAATCAATATTTTAATCAGTTTGAATTTCGGATTTGTCTGACTCAGCTTTGATACGAATTATCTGTTTCGAATTTTGACACAAAACCAGCAACTTCGGGGGAAGGGATAAATCGATAACATCGACCCTAGTACTCCAGTGGTACTTATTTTATCGAATGTATGAAAGGCATAGCAGACCTGTACTAAATTTTCATTAAAAAAATTACGTGTGTGCATGCGTGTATGTATGTGTGTTTTCATGCAAAACTAACGATGTGAGAAACAGCAGAGAGATAAATTGAGATCAAAGTGTAATTATTAGGTTGTCATTCGAGATGTTGGAAATTAGAAATGCCTTTGATGTTTCGAACACAATCTCTTCTTCAGAAAATTAAACAAAAAAAAAATGGGAAGAATGTAACAAAACGAAGTAATAGAGAAATATATGTTATTCTGTGTCAGGTCACGCTAATATATTTACGAGTTTGAGTTTATGAACACCAGTGTCTTTTCGCCAGAATAAGAGAATCATAGAGAGCGAAACAGAGATATGGGGGAGGGAGCGAGGGAGAGAGAGAAGAATTGTGTATAGAGATGGAGGAGAACAAAAACAGCGAAAGACACCTAATATTGAAAGTATGTTTTAGTACACTCAAACGAATCTATTAGTACCTAATTTTATATAGGACAAGTGCATGTTTATGCGTCTTTAAGTTACAGATATACAGTTTTATAATTACCGGACTATGAATGACTCCCACTTTATATCACTGTATAGCATCTACTTCTCATTTCATTCACGAGACTATGAATTCTGCTGACTGCTTTTCAATAACAAAATATTTTACAATATGTAGATTATGAATTGTATAGACTGCTGGTGTCAAATCATGATGACTGAATGTCATGATCTTGAATAAATTCTATCTAAATAATTTGGTCGAATGGATAACAAAACTATAAGTTTTGGCTCATTGCCAATCTGCATTGAATAAATAAAGGATGGTTTTGAAAGAGTTACTTCAAGTAAATTCGATAATACTCTACATTCATTTGCTCTTTTTATCACTTTCGCAATGCTTCCATCACTTTCCTCCTTCATTGAGAACAACGTTCTAAATTCTTTTCAAGCACTCACCTCTTCTTGGTTAACTTTCTATTTTCAAACAGTGACTTGAATGTTTTATACCTCAAATCGTCTTCCCCAGTTTTTCCCTCATACACGTATCTTTGTGCAACATACATCTATTTATTAACCCTTTCACCTGCAAAATCACCCTTCCCCGCTCTGCCGTACCATTCCTAACATTATAAATGCATCCCATAAATCGTCAGTACCACAGAAACCTGAAGCACTTATGACATTTAGAATTTCATTTGTTCATTTGTTCTTACATGACACTTGATGGTTGCCTGTGTGTTTAAATGCTCAACTTATTCTCGATAAGAAAACTTCTTTGTCAGTAATATAAATTTCAATTCATCTTCTTTTAACAGAATTTCTCGTGAAAATTTTCCAGCAGGGAATCTTTGTCCCCTTTCAGTTTCTAGAAATCAGTCTGCGCGAGCTTGAATTGAGTGTTCTTTTATATACTAGACCTACGTCTTTTTGATGTACTGATTGTTATTTAATTTTGCTGGAAGTTGTTCAATATAATTTCGATAATAAAATGCTTAATGTTCTTTCTTTCAAATTTTGTTTGTCTTTCCTATCATGAATTAAAATAATTATTCTCTTCTTGGAAGGTGACAATAATTTACTTTCCTTAATGGGTGTTATCACGTATATCATAGATAGAGAGTGTGATCTATTCAATTGCTACAAAAGAACAAAAATGAAAGAAAATTTCTTCAAAACACTTGAACAGGTTTTAGCAGAAATTTGAATAAAAATCGAATTAAAGAGATAAAATGAAAGGTAGATGAATGAAAACAAGAAAAAAAAAACTTAGTACAAATGTTAAATTTTAAGTTGTAAACTCATATTGCAAATGTTGCGAAATATCACAGGACAAATTTAATTAGACTTTAACAAGTAATACTGATTTCTATAGATATAGTTTTGCATTCTTTGGAATAATTGAAGAATAAAAAAAGCATATATGGAAGCGTTAACGCTCTGCAATAATGAACATAATGTAGCACTTATTCCATTAAAAAGTATACGTTAAGCTCTGAAGAAAAAGAATTACCTTTTTAAAGACTAATGAGAAGCAGGTTTATTACAATAAAATAGAAGAGAAGGAGTGCGAGTGTTTTAAACTAGGACACAATATATTTAATCAAATAGCATTTGTTTACACTCACTCACGTACAAAAGAAAACGCAAAGTAAACGTACACACATAAAAACAATGGTGGTTCATTTTAAAACCAATAAATATACTACATACTTTATATTTCTTTTAAGGTGATCATTTTTGTGCGAAAAATTCTTAGTACAAGTCATAAAGTTTATTCAATCAACTGAGGTTTTACTTAATTTTTAACAGAATCAAAGGGGTTGCCCGATTTTGTTATTTAAGATGGTTTTGATCAATATGTAACAAGCTGTCTTAAATAATGCGATAGAACCGTATCAACGGATTGAAATTACAGTTTCAAATGTATACATACGCATATGTATATACATACATACTTACATATATATATATATATATATATATAACCAAAGTCGAAGTGCGATAAAATAAAATTATATATATATATATAGGCGCAGGAGTGGCTGTGTGGTAAGTAGCTTGTTTACTAACCACATGGTTCCGGATTCAGTCCCACTGCGTGGCATCTTGGGCAAGTGTCTTCTACTATAGCCCCGGGCCGACCAATGCCTTGTGAGTAGATTTGGCAGACGGAAACTGAAAGAAGCCTGTCGTATATATGTATATATATATATGTATGTATGTGTGTTTGTGTGTCTGTGTTTGTCCCCCTAGCATTGCTTGACAACCGATGCTGGTGTGTTTACATCCCCGTAACTTAGCGGTTCGGCAAAAACAGACCGATAGAATAAGTACTGGGCTTACAAAGAATAAGTCCCGGGGTCGATTTGCTCGACTAAAGGCGGTGCTCCAGCATGGCCGCAGTCAAATGACTGAAACAAGCAAAAGAAACAAAAGAAATATATATATTTATATATATACATATATGTAGTCTTGAGAGTCAAGACTATTAAAAAGGTTGCAAGACGCAACGAAAATTTTTAGGAAAATAAAAGTAAAAAATAAGTGGAAATTTTACCTGTGAGTGTGTTACATTATAAGGCACAAAAAGAAAATGACTCTCACCAGACACAACAGTATATATATATATATATATATATATTATATATATATATATATATGTGTGTGTGTGTGTGTGTGTAGTTATGTATGTATGTACATATGCGTATGTATGTATTCATTTGAAGCTGTGATTTCACTCCGTTGATAGGTTTTGGTATATGGTTTAGCTTATATTTAATCTTTCTATACGACGTAATTTTTTCTAAATGACATAATTTTTTTTTTCATTTTTGAATTGATAAAAGGTGGTCTTTTCTAATATATATATATATATATATATATATATATACACACACACATATATATATATATATATTGTGAAATTTTATTTAGTATTTCTAAATTGAATTTTTCCCTGTAAGTTTAGAATAATATTCCTTCATATTATTATTATTATTATTATTATTATTATTATTATTATTATTATTATATTATTATTATTATTATTATTATTATTATTATTATTATAATCATTCAGTAGTTTTAGTTTTATAACGTGATTTCACTTGACTACCGAGCGCAGCTCTGTGCGCCTTGGGTATGTGCTGTGATTTGTTGTGATGCTCTGATGGTTACTGTATTGAAAGTGTTCTGCGTGTGCAGTGCCTTGTAGTGCAATTTTCTGTATGTTATATGTGTTTGTAAGTCCTGGTGTTTTTGTTTTGTATTAGTCTGAATATTTTCTTATCATGCCTAATGCACTTACTATGATAGGAATTGTTTCTGTTTTAGATTCCACATTCTAGTTACCTCTATTTCCAGGTCTTTGTATTTTGAAAGTTTCTCCATTTCTTTTGGAGACACGTTGTCATCTGCTGGTATTGATACATCAATTAGAAAGCATTTTTGTTTTCATGATCTTTGACAACTATATCTGGTCTGTTGGCCTTAATTTTCCTATCTGCGTATATTGGCATATTCCAGAGTATGGTTGCTTTCTCGTTTTCTACGACCTTTTCTGGTGTGTGCCTATACCATCTTTTTTCTGTTGTTATTCCATAATGTTGGCATAGCTTCCAGTGTATGTAGGTCCCAACTATGTCGTGTCTGTGAATATATTCCTTCTTAGTGAGGACTGGGCAGCCAGAGATAATATGATTTATTGTTTCTTGTCCATCTCCACATATTCTGCAGTTACTTGTTATATTTCTTTTCATTACATGCTTTTGGTAATTTCTGGTGAGGAGGCTTTGGTATAGTGCTGCAATTAAAAATCCCTCTGTCTCTACTTTGAGTCCTGAGCTTCTCGACCATTGCTGGGATTTTTCTTTGTCTATTTCTTTTGCATTTAGTTTAGTCCGGTACTTGCCATGAAGAGGCTTTTCTTGCCATCGCTTTATCATGGTCCGTTGCTGTTCTAGTTTTAGTTTTGATTTCATTTGCTTTATAGCTTTTCTTCCTCTTCTTCTTCTTCTTCTTCTTCTTCTTCTTCTTCTTCTTCTTCTTCTTCTTCTTCTTCTTCTTCTTCTTCTTCTTCTTCTTCTTCTTCTTCTTCTTCTTCTTCTTCTTCTTCTTCATATTTGTTAGGTGGTATGATTTCTTGTTTGTATTTGTCGGCTTCCAGGTATTTTTGCAGTCCTATGGTGGTTATTTTATAGTAGTTTTCCAGCTTTATAAGGCCTCTACCACCTTCTATACGTTGTAAATATAGCCTTTCTATGTCAGATTTTGGGTGATGCATCCTAGATCCTGTCATTATTTTTCTTGTTTTCCTATCTATTTTGGTTAGTTCATTTAACGTCCAGTTAAGGATATTGTAGCTGTAACTTATAACTGGGACGGCTAAAGTGTTAATACCTATTATCTTGTTTTTAGTATTGAGCTCTGTCTTTAGTATTGATCTAACTCGTCTATAGTATTCTTTCTTTATTTTCTCTTTCATTGTGTGTGTTGTGTCTTATCTAGTTCATGGATTCCTAAGTATTTGTAGGTTTGGCTTTGGTCTAATTCTTTTATTTCATTGGTTTTATCTATTGTGATATCGCTATTCTTAACTAGTTTTCCTCTTTTCAGGGTTACTTTGGCGCATTTTTCTAATCCAAATTTCATATCTATTTCTTTGGTGAATCCATGAACTGTCTTTGATAGTGTTTCCAGCTGTTTGTCATTTGTAGCGTATAGTTTTAGGTCATCCATATATAAAAGGTGGCTGATCGTTTTGCCGTAACGCTTATATCCATATCCAGTTCTATTCAGCATATCAGATAGAGGTGACACTGCCAAGCAGTAAAGGAGTGGAGAGAGCGTGTCTCCCTGGAATATTCCTCTTCTAATGGAGATGGTTTTGGTTTTGACGAGTCCCTCTTTTGTTTGGAGTTGCAGCACTGTCTGCCATTTATTCATAGTGTCCTATGTATTTTATAATTGTTGGTGCTACTTTGTTAATGGCTAGTGTTTCGAGGATCCATGTGTGGGGGATGCTATGAAACGCTTTACTGTAGACGATCAACGCCATACTGAGGCCTTTGTTCTTTCTGACGCTGTCTTCAGTTATGGCTTTATTGATCATTAGTTGATCTTTACAGCCATATGAGACTTTGCGGCACCCCTTTTGCTCTTCTGGAAACAGGTTGTTTTCGTCCAGGTGCTTGTTCAATCTTTGTGATATTACTGCAGTGAATGCTTTGTACATTATAGGAAGACAGGTTATAGGTCTGTAGTTTTCTGGTTTTGCTGTCTCATTGGATTTGGGAATTAAGATGGTTTTCCCCTTCGTGAGCCATTCAGGCATTGTCTCTGGCTCTGCCAGTAAGTTGTTAAAGTTTTCAGCCAGCTTTTTGTGCATTCCTGTCAGATATTTCAACTAGAAGTTGGGGATCTTATCATGCCCAGGTGCTTTCCAGTTGCTTAGTCTTTGCAGTTGTTATGGGGGTCCACATTTGCTCAGATGCTACGTTTGTTGTTTTAATACTTCTTTTCTTTGGTTGTTCATTCGCCGACCATATTTCTTTTCAGAATTCTTCCACTTCTTCTGTTGTTGGTGCTGCAGTGATTTCTATTTTATTTTTGCCAAGTTCTTGGTAGAACTTTTTCGGGTTGGAGTTAAACTGTTTGTTTTGTTCAAAGAAACGTTGGCGTTTCTCATACCGGCGGATCCTTTGTTCTTTCGCAAGGATATCTTGCTTTAGCTTTTCTTTTATTTCAGGTAAATCTTTTTCTATGATGTATTTGCTCAGTATTTTTGTTTTCTTTTTTTGTTCCTTAGTAGCGTTGATTGTCTACTGATTTCATTAAGAATCGACAGATCTTTTATCATTTTTTGTATTTTTTTAAATGTTATTTATCCACAGGGTTTGTTTGGGTGGTGTTACTCCTGGTTGGATGGGTTTGAGGGAGTATCCAGCTTCTTGTGTGGCTGCAGTGGCTGCTGCATATACTAAATCATTTAGCTCAGTGATATCGCTATTTGTTTCAGTGGCTATTATTTCTGTGACGGCTAGGTTTATGCCGTTTATAATTGATGATGTTTTTTGTCTATTTAGATTTTTGGGAGGTATGTCGGTGGTGCATTTTGAGATCTGTGTTTTTCAGTTCTTTGATTATTCTACTTTTTATAGTATCATAATCATTAGATCCCCCTTCGTTGTTTCCAGGCTTTAGATTTGTGTCGCTTTCTTTTACATTCGTATGTTTGTCTGTCGTGTTTTGGCTTGCTGCTTGTCGTGAATTATTATGCATCCTTACGGTCTGGGTTTGTTGTTTTTTGTTTACTTCGTTTTTGTTGGAAATGTTACGTTTGTCTTCGTGTTGTACAGTGTTCACATTATTTGGCATTGTTGTATGGCTTCTCTACATTTTCCTGGTGTATTTTTTCTTTTAAATGTTCTATTTCTATTTCTGATATTTTCTTTGCGTTGAGAATATATCTTCGTACGTTACCTAGTTTATTGGGGTTCATTGCTGTATCCAAGTCTTTATTTATGTTATTTTTCTTCCATATTTTATATGTATATGTTGTTGTGTTTTCGTTCTTTGGTTAGAGCACTGCTGTACAGTAAGCGTGTAGGATAGAAATGTATTCCTCACGTGTCCATTTATGCCTTTTTGGTTTTATTTGCGGGACATGAGGAACAGCGTCCGGCCCGTTATTTTGACGGTCATCATTTTCGTAGGGTACCGGTCCGTTCATTTCTGTTGTCACATTGTTTTGCCCGTGTAGTTTTTCGTACTTTTTGCGTAACAGGTTCAAAGTACGTACTTCCCGATTGTTATTCTTGGGTTGAATAATAGCGGTATTATTTAATTTATTCGTAGTTCCTTTGTACATGGTGTTTGGGGCCGGAGATGGTCTGTTATTGATGGATCATAATGTATCAATCATGTTTACATGGTTGGAGATGATATCGAGTTAAAATACATCATTCCGTTTGGAAAATAGCAATACATTCCAATGAGTCTTACTTACTCGGATACAGTCCAATCCTTTGTCAGTTATTTTTTGGCTCCATGCGATGTCTTTGTTTCTGATTTTTGTGGATAGATTTCGGAGCACTTTTTTATCGCTCCTACGTGTTAAATGTCCCCTGGTGTTCTCTTATTATTATTATTATTATATTATTATTATTATTATTATTATTATTATTCTATGTTTGACTTTTGCTTTATGTCTGTACAAGTTGGCTCCAAGTCTCACCCAGAGACCTCAAGAGACAACAGGTTGGAAGTTCTGTGCCATATATTTGGGGTTTTTTTTTGGTGTTGTACTAGTGAATGTCTAATACATAAAAAATAAATAAATAAATAAATAAATAAATAAAAGTTTGTTTTAAACCTTGGGATTACATAGAGAGTATTTTGCGTAAGATATGAGCAGTTCCCATGAGCACTATCTTTTGAATTTCTGCCATTTTGGGGTTTCCTGGTATCTGAGCTAGGTAGCAATCAGTCCCTTTCGCTATCATTCCCAGGGCACCTATGACAACAGGTATTGTTTTAGTCTTCAGCTTCCACATTTTGCTGATTTCTATTTCAAGATCTTTATATTTGCTCAGTTTTTGGTAGGTCTTGACAGATACGTTTATATCGATTGGGACAGTCATATCAATGAGGAGGCATGTTCTTTGTCTGAAGTCTTTCAATATAATGTCTGGCCTATTTGCATCTATCTTTCTGTCAGTTTGAATGGTGAAGTTCCAGAGGAGTGAGATGTGGTCATTTTCAAGCACAGGAGGTGGATTGTGTTCCCACCAGTTTTTTTCATGGGGCAAATCCAGGTGTTTGCAAATTACCCAGTGAATATATTGTGCAGCTCTATCATGCCTACTGAGGTACTCTGTAGGCGCTAGAAGACTGCATTTGGAAACAACACGGTCAATGGTTTCATTTTGTTGTCGGCATACACGACATGTTGGGCTACTGCCGTTCTTTAATATGTTGGCCTGGTAGTTTCTTGTTGGTAGGCATTGATAGACATTATTATTATTATTATTATTATTATTATTATTATTATTATTATTATTATTATTATTAATATATTATATTATATTTATAACTAACGTTTCTGAGTGTTTTTACCCTCATTTTCGTCGGTTATGGAACTTACAGGTAGAATAGAACCACTTTTGGGTAATTCATCTTTGAAGGATATTCCTATACCATCTAGAAAGGAATATACTTTAAAAACTTCTTAATAATATTAAATGTTTTATTACTAGGATTAAATGGAAAGCCTACTATACTAGTAGTAACATAACTAACATTAGTGATGTAGAGAATAATAATTATATTATTTCAAAATTTAAATCTAGGAATGAACCCACATATAATAGAGAAATACAGGTTTTAGAGGATAATATTTGGAAGGTAGTGAAAAATGTTAAATTTCGTAAATATCCAAATAGACGTAATGAATATTTAAGAAATTTAGCTATTAAATAAAAGAAATGCGAAATATGGAAGGTATTATGTTACAATCAGATAGAACCTCTACGAGGGGCGTTCAATAAGTAATGCCTCTGACCAACTTGCCGTTGTTCCATCTAATTTTGCATGTGCAATTATGTATATTTCTATAGATTACGTGGCGAATTACAGCTCCGAACTCATGGTTCTTGATTTACAGGTGTTTGAAATGAGTCAAGTGGGAAATGGAGCCTGTTGAGTGCCGAGCAGTGATCCGGTTTTTGTATTTGAAATGACGCACACGACAGGAGAATTTTGATGAAATGAAAGTAACTTATGGTGATGATGCCTCATCATATGACCTTGTGAAAACGCTGGCATCGTGAATTCAAACATGGTCGGAACTCTGTGGAAACAGCTCCCAGATCTGGTCGCCACCCTTCTGCCATTGATGAGGCATCTGTCCATCATGTTGAGGCTGCCATTTTGAAAGATTGACGCATAACTATTCGCCAAATAGCCCATGAGGTCAAGATTAGTACCGGGTCTGTGGAAACTATCATTCATGACCATTTGCATATGCAAAATGTGTCTGCCAGATGGATTCCCAGGTTGCTCGAGTGCTCGAGGATGAATTTAGGGATGTGCCAAGAAGATGAGTCAAAAGTTTTCAAAAGACTGATTACACAGGATGAGACCTGGGTCCATCACTATGATCCAGAGACCAAAGCCCAGTCAATGCAGTGGAAGCACCATGACTCACCTCCTCCAAAGAAGGCAAGCGTGCAGCCCTCCGCTGGCAAGGTCATGCTCACAGTCTTCTGGGACCAGGACGGAGTAGTGATGACAGATTTCCTGGCAAAGGGTACCACAATTACAGGAGCCTATCATGCTTCCCTTTTGAGGAAATTAAGAGAAGCTATCAAAATCAAGAGGCGGGGCAAGATCAGCAAAGGCATCCTCCTCTTGCAGGACAACGCTCCGGTCCACAACTCGCGTGTCGCCAGATCAGAAGCACAGGCGTGCGGCTATGAACTCTTCCCCCATACCCCTACTCTCCTGACCTTGCACCCTCTGATTTTCACCTCTTCCCAGCCATGAAGTTGTTTTTGAAAGGAAAGCGTTTCCCAGATGATGCAGCCTTGATTTCTGAAGTCACGTCGTGGTTGGAGGACCAAGCTGGAGTCTTCTACGAAAACGTTCTCCAGAGCTGTATCAAACAATGGGAGAAATGCGTAACTCTGGGTTGTTCCTATGTAGAAAAAGACTAATACCTATGCCAAGTTTCGTTGCTCTACTGCTATGGGAAGTGGGTCAGGGGCATTACTTATTGAACGCCCATCGTATAAACTAGATATTAAATTGTATGATATCCTATTAAAGAAATAAATAAGTATAAAATACAAAACTGTCCCAGTAAATACACTCTATAATATAACTAAATCCTCTAAATTAATAATGATGAAATATAATTTAGATAATAAAACTGAACCTCCTTGTATCTATGCACCCTAGGATAACTTTGAAAGACTACAAGGAAACTTTTTACTCTGAACCTAAGGCTAGATTAATTTGTCCATGTAAATCAGATTTAGGTAAATTAAGAAAAATTATTCTAGATAAATACATTAATAGATTAAATGAATTTAATTACCTAAAACTTTGAAATAGTACTAATGATACTTTAAAATGGTTTCATAATACTAAAGATAAAAATAAATATAAATTCATTGAAATAGTTATGGATAATTATTCTTCTTCTATTAATGAGATCGTACTCAATAAAGCCCTAATTCATGAAATGAATAAGGTAGGAATGACTTCTGATGATGTTAATGTTATTAAAATTGCTAGGAAATCGTTAATTAGATATAATACATTATGCGCTAGTAAGGATACTAGGAACTATTTTGATATAGCTATGGGCCCACGAGATTCTGCACAGGCTAGTGATTTAGTAGGTTCTTATTTATTATCGGAACTTCAATTAGAAAATTTAAAATTGGAGGGTAGTTTATATAGAGATGACCTTTACTTACTAAGGATTGTACAAATAGAAAAACTTTATAATTTCGTTAAAGGATATGGTTTAGGTATTAGTATTTATAATGAGAACTATAATGTCAATTATTTAGATATTAGTTTTAATTTAATAATGAGTAAAACTCAACCATTCCATAAAATTAATGAAAATCTCAGATATATTAATGCTTATAGTAATCATTCACCTTCTGTTAAAAAATTGTTAAAAAATAATGTAGGTAAAAGATTATCATTACTTTCGTATGATTTAGAAAGTTGTAATAAACATGCACCTTATTATAATAAAGCCCTACATGAGGCAGGATATGATAATAATATTAAATTCTTTCATATTTGTAAACATAATTATAATTTGAAGGAGTACAATATAAATGATTTTTATAATGATAAACCTAATTATCTAAATTATGATAAATTTTATGTAGGTATCTATCGTGGTATTTTGATGATGTAAATCATATATTTAATATTGGAATAAAAAATAAAAATAAAAATAAAATAAAATTTAATGCAATTAATGAAGATTATAAATTTAATAATATTACAAAAATATAATCATAATAAAAGATAAGAATAAAATATGGTTAATCGTTCCTTCTGTGGCTCAAGTTAAAACAAATGTTATTAAAGAGATTTTAAATATAATTGAAATATTCATTAAAGATAATAAAAAATATAATAACATATTTTCTAATAAAAATTTTGAGTTGGGTTTTCAACTCCTAATAATGTTGGTAATATTATTTCTTCATTTAATAAATTTAAATTAAATTAATTCTACAAGCATACATTAAATATTGATTCCAATAATAATAATAATAAAGACCAAGATATAATTTATTGTACATGTAGTGATAAGACTACATGTAATTTAATAATAATTGTAATTTAGATACTGTAGTCTATAAGTGTATGGTAAATTTAATAGATGATAAGAATTCGAATAATCATAATTTAAACACTATTTATATAGGGTCCACTTCGAATAAAATTAAATCAAGATTAGTTCAACATATGTTTTCTTTTAGGAATAAAAATCTAATAAATTCAACAGCTCTCGGTAAATATAGATCTATTAAATCTAGATCCATTAAATATAAATTAACTTGGGATATTATTTATTGGGAAAAATCATATTGTACGGGGAGTAATTTATTGTGTAATAATGAATTCAAAGAAATATTATTTAATAACAATTATGTGATGATAAATTCATTAGAGGAACGTAAAATTAAATGTAAACATAAATTAAATTACCTATATAATAGGTTTAGCTAATAAATAAATGATTATATAAATTTATTAAGATATATTAATTATATATATGCATAAATTAATGTAAATATAATATATATATTCTACTTAATTATTAATTTGACTTTACATTTATAGTAAGTAGTCATTTCAAATTAAATGCTAACATAATTTTATTTACCTATATGATACGTTTAACTAATTTTTCTGTATGTATAAAACCTTATTTCTTTTTATGTTATCTATTTCCTGTAGATATAATTTAGAAGTATTAGTGTACAATTTACTATATTTTTATATGTTATATTAATATATTTGAATAATTTTAAACTTAGATATTTCTTAATACATAAATGATTATATATAATTTTATTACTATTAGTTATAGTAATATAAATTAATTTAAAATATGTATATTTTACGTAATACCTATTTGGAATTTAATTTATAGTAAATAGTCTTTTATAGTTCTTTTGTTATTCTATTTTTCTTCAATTATTGAAGCTTTAATATTTTTCTTCTTTGTCATTAATAAATATATTTCGTCATTTTCATTGATGATTTTATTCTATCTTTTTACACAACGTGTTCACGAGTTTAATTTCTTATAAACGCTAAGACCGACATATTTACGTTTAAAATTCAATTATATAATATTCATCGACAAGATAAGTAACGTTTTTTATTTTAAAATATTATTTAACTTTTGAATTGTATTATGGTTTATTATTAATATTATTACGTTTATATATTTGTTGTGCAAGATTTTTTATGTGACGTCGTGTGTTGAAACAGACATCGTTGTATTTCGGAATGGTCATTTTGCCAGTTTAGCCAAAAAAACACACGCACTATATATTTGGTGTAACTTTGCTTCAGTGTTATTTCATACAATAGAAATACAAAATGGCTGACGGTTAGTAAGGAGAGACACAAATAAGAAAGAAGAAAGCAAAGGACCACTGATGCGGTCACAGGAGTGTGACGAAAGAACTCTGGCCGAAATAAGATTATGATTAATGTAAAAAATAAATAACACTGAAGCAAAGTAACACCAAATATAAAGTGCGTGTGTTTTTATTGGCTAAACTGGTAAAATGACCATTCCGAAAGACAACAATATTTATATTATTGTTGTTAATATATAAATTTATATATAATTTCTTGATAATTATTAGTTATGACATGTATATCTATTTATTTATTATGTTTATTATTATTTTTATAATGTGATTTAACGTATTACATATAATTTAATTTGAGAAATAGTTTTGTAAGACAATATATTATTTAATAGTTAGGTGGTTTATTTATTACGTAGTTTTACATTTAAATAAATAAGTTTAATATTAATTGATATTTTGGTCCACTATACAATTGAGTGAAATATTAAATCTATAGATACTACATATATATTAATAATATAGTTAGATTATATAATAGGCATGTATATATTTGAACCATTTCCTAATTTTAATTCTAAAATTTATAGTTTGTACTAGCATTATGTATATTACTTAACGCTAGGTTTTTAATATAATATACTTAATGGGAATAAGATTTTATTTAGATGTTTATTAAATAAATAAATTACTTAATAATTTAGTTTAATGTGTATATATTAAATTATAGTATTTAGTTTTCACTTAGTGTATATTTTGTATATATAACTTTTAAATTATCTAATTAATTGTATTTTAATTTCTAGTAATAATGATATATTATTGTTTATTATTCTTTTCTTATATATGTTAAAATTTTATTTTTATAGATATAATAAATATTGATACTTTTTATTCTATTTTTTATTTACACAAGAATACATTTGTTAAGATATTTCGTATTTTACAAGATTATATATGTATATTCATTAATTTACCTAATTATTGTATTGTTTTTATCTTTAACCTGAAGAGTGATTTTACTGTTAAAATTTCTTAAATATTGCCACGAAACACGTGTAGTTATTCTAACAAATATATACGTTTTATTTATTATTTTCACATTACTTAAGTTTAATATTAATTGATATTTGAAACTGTGATTTCACTCCGTTTATAGGTTCTGGTATATGTTTTATCTTATATTTAATCTTTCTATAAGATGTAATCTTTTCTAAATGGTATAATTTAATTTTTTCACTATTGAGAGATTAAAATGAAGAATTAAAAAAAAAATTTCCGCTTCTTATTTCTGAGTGTGGTTCATAAAATAATATAGTGGTAGTATTGAGTTAGATGATCGACAAAATATTGAGTAGCACGTAGCCCAGAGAGAGAATAATTTTGTTTGTTTATGTTCTTTTGAAAGTAATGGCAAGAAAGTAGCTGCATAACTGAAAAACAAGCGAATATTTGATTACTTATCAACGGACATATTTGTCTATCTAGATGAAATTTTAGAGCATATATATAGATATTCTGTTTCATAAGGTATAATCATAATATTACGGAGATGTACTTGCATAGCAAGTGATTTGATCTGAGATCGTGTGCTGAAACGAAAACAATTGCAGCGTTGAAGGTGTTTGTAAGCCATTTAAGAAACACACAAAAGCCGTTCGATTCACTTCAACATTTAAGTTTAATTTGTCAAAATATTTTCGTCGCTTTAAGACCGCGACCTGTTCACTGACAAAAATCCGTGCTGCATCATAATATTTATACAATGAAAAAAAGCGATATAGAACATCATACTATATCGATAGATTTCGCTACAAATCTAAAGCAAATAAAAGACATGCTTTATAGACATAATGGGTTCAATCTAAATATTTATAATGTTTCTCCTTCTTTTTGATTCGATACTAAATGTATCAGTTTATATTCTTACAACTAAGCTTTTGACCTTATATTCGTTTCTGCTGAATAATATGTGAATATGGAACAATTTGATATATTATAGATTTATTTAGGTAGTGTTTTTAATTCCTGCGGATATTGTACTATGCAAATTAACACAAAAGTATTGACACAACTCACTGACATACGTCGATTAAGTGACAAATAAAAGTATACTGACCTATAGGAAAAAATAAAATGGTGATTGTATTTTTATCTTTGCAATTACAGAATTAGCATATAAACCGAACACTTATATATGTGTGAGAGTGAGTAAGCATTTATGTGTGTGTGTATATGTGTGTGTAGGTGAGTAGGTGTGTGTGTGCGTGTTGGTATGTGTGAAAAAGTGTGGGAAAGAGTATGTGTGTATGTTTGAGTCTTTGCGTGTGTGTGGTTGTATGCGACTATTTGAGTGCGTGTGTGTGAATGTGTAAACGATTCGATTTGATAAAAATAAAGATTGGCATTATGGCGTGGTTTACAGTAATCGAAAGCCATCTTCATTGATACGATCTTGCTCGCCATTAGACTACATGGTTTCACGGTTCTTCGATTCAAATTTATTGTGTATATTACATTGAAAGAATCATTCCTGCATTCTAAAATACATAGTTAGCAGATTGTTATCCATCCATCGCTATTTATGTCTGAAAGTGTGTATATGTATGCATGTGTTTTTAAAAGTATATGTGTATATATATATATATATTATATATATATATATATATATATATATATTATATATATATATGTGTGTGTGTGTGTGTGTGTGTGTGGTGTGTGTGTGTGTAAGTGTGTGTCTACAGATAAATAGCTAGATAGCTAGATAGATATATTGATAAACAGATGTATAGATAGATACAGCGATAAGAAGATGTGCATATACACATACTCAGAAACACGCACAAAATAAAAATATTATTTTATCATTCACGTGCTCAGTCATTTATATTTTGCCATTACATTCCATCTGGTAGAATATTTGATTCATACATTAGCTTCTTGGTGCTTTATACTTGATGTGATCATTTGATCATTTAAGTTTTATCGAAGTGGCTGAGAAAAATAAAGGTGGTTTTTAGGATTAACATTGTTTCCTAGCTCTCTTTGCTTGGAGTGGGGAATCTTGTGACATTCATTGTACTCTATAGTTGTTGGAAACAGTTCAGAGAAAATGAAGACTTTGCATTCGTTGTGGCACAGTTTACGAACGGTAACGAGGTGGGAGTATCAACATCTTTGTCATCAGAATGCTTTCAGCGCGTTGTTGAAATTCTTTAACGAACTGTTCGTCTGCAGACGTTCAGAACTGCGCCTCCACTGTTCAATAACCATGATTTTTGGCATAGGATTTAAACATTCTTCAGTAAACATGAAGTTTACTTTTTTGTGCCATCCTTCTATTTGGTGCAGTATACCTTTTGTAGACTATCATGAATGTCATAATTTATTATTTCAGTGGGTCTGTATATTACTTCCTTGTAAAGATATGTTCTATATATGGGGAAGTTCTGCGTTTATATATGCAAGTTGGAGACTGACTGCTACACATATATTTCACACATTATTCAATCGAAACAATGCTAAATTTCAATCTCACAGAACACGCAACCAACCAACACCTACCCTATCAGTTACAGCTTTAGCAACTATTTTGCAGCTCTACGCATAATAGATCTTATCTCCATAAGGCGATGACATACCGAATAAATGTAACCCTAAGAGACGGATACCAAAGAATTTATACTGAACTTGCAGAACAAAAATTTTTGAGGAGAATTAACGTTTCAAGGACATATACACAAATATTAATGGAGGCGCGATGGCCCAGTGATTAGGGCAGTGGACTCACGGTCATAGGATCGTGGTTTCGATTCCCAGACCGGACGTTGTGAGTGATTATTGAGCGAAAACACCTAAAGCTCTACGAGGCCCCGGCAGAGAGTAGTGGCGAACTCTGCTGTACGCTTTCGCCACAACTCTCTCTCACTCTTTCTTCCTGTTTCTGTTGTAACTTTATTTCAAAGGGCCAGCTTTGTCACACGCTGTGTCACGCTGAATCTCCACGAGAACTACGTTAAGGGTACACGTGTCTGTGTAGTGCTCAGACACTTCCGCATTAATTTCACGAGCAGGGTGTTCCATTGATCGGATCAACTGGAAACCTCGTCGTTGTAACCGACGGAATGCCACCCAAATATGTACAAGAATAAATGGATAATATTTGTTAACAAATTTGGAATAAAAAGTTTGGATTCAATGAATTGCTATTTTGAATACACATAATGAATTTGAGGTAAAAAGAATATTTTAATATTAGGCATTTCGCTTAGTTTCATTAAGTGGTGTCTTTATCATGGAAGAAAGTTTGCAGTTACCTGGTCGATATTGCTTTGCATGTTGTCAAAGAATTCTGATCCTTTGCCCAATCACATACGCTACTCTGTGCCCACAATTCAAATTCCTCTGAATTATATTTCCAACGAATGAGGGCATCTTGGTCGACTTGAAAGAAAGAGCAGTCAAATAATCCCTAGATTACACTATCTTCGTCGTCAGGTACGCCTGCAGCGCATTGATGACACTAAAACGAAAGTCTTCCTGATTAACCGCGAGTTCTCCAGTCGCTTGACCAACCAGCCTGCTTCTTCATCTGCTATCATCCATTGTTTTCTACTCTAGGCACAAGGCCTGAAATTTTGGGGGAGGGGCCAGTCGATTAGATCGCTTCCAGTACTTAATTTATCGATCCCGAAAAGATAACAGGCAAAGTCAACTGCGGTGGAATTTGAACTCAGAACATAAAGACAGACGAAATATCTCTAAGTATTTCGCCCGGTGGGCTAACGTTTCTGCCAGCTCGTCGCCTTACTACCATCTACTCTTGCTTCCATGATAGTGTTTTCCAGATTTCTGCTCCTTCAAATATTGCCATAATAAATGAGCTTTTGTTTTTTTTTCACAATGTTCAAGAGTTGTCGCCTTTCACCTACTTGTAAGACCTATTCATTTGTTTGATGGTCATTGTAAGTGACTGGCAACATTCTCCTATAAACATACTTATCAAACGCATTGATTATGTCTTTTTAAATTTGTTCCAAATCCATGCTTCGCGACCATATGTGACAATGGACTAAATAGCGCTCCCGCTGTCACTATTCAAATGGGATACTTTTGCTACTCCATGAAAATTCTTGCCATGGCTAACTATCCCATATTCCTTTCTTACATATGGCATTATCAGAGATTTTACGTTAATACACTGTTGGTGGTAAGGGTGTCTGCTCAGGGAACAAATGGGACCAAACAATGGTAGCAAGGCACTTTAATTAAATGACAAGCAAGATGGAACACAGGGAAGTACGTCGGGGATGAGTTGTGTCAAGTATGAATTCTTCTGTCAAGCGACAATTGTTTGCTTCAGAACTATCAAAATAGAAATCTATATATAAAGCCCTAAGAATCATGGGTAGATGTGTGGTTAAGTTTCTGTGTGAGTGTGTATCGGTGGGAGAGAGAGAGAGAGAAATTAACAGACAGAAAGAGAAAGAAATTTGATAAACAATTGCATTCGAAAATGCTTAATCAGTAACAATATTTGCGTGTATGTGTTTGTGTGTCTCTCTCTCTCTCTCTCTCTCTCTCTCTCTATATATATATATATATATATATATATATATACAGACACATTTATGTATATAAATTTATAATTATATATATATATATATATATGGTGTTTCAAAAAAATTAATATCGTTTCGCAATCTAATAACATGTGTAGAAATTTTATGTCTAATGTTTGATATGTTTATCTTTTCAGGTATAGAAATAGCATTCACTGGAAGAGAAGAGGCGTTTTGTGTGTTGGAGTATTCTCGAACACAAGACTGTGCAGCGTGCATTTGTGAGAATGTTCTCTAAAAAGTCACCAACGGTAATGCAAATTTGGACATGCCACAAAAAATTCAAAGAGGAAGGCTCTCTGTGCAGGGCAAAATGATCTGGACGACCACTAACATCGGAAGAGATGGTCGAGCAAGTTCACCAAAAACTCTTGCGAAGCCCCAGGAAGTCCATAATAACATGTCTGGAAACCCAGATTCTTCGAACGACAGTTTGGCGCGTCCTGAAGAAACGCTTGGTAATGTAACCCTACAAACTGCAGCTCGTTCAGGCCACAACGGCAGATGACAAGCGAAAGCGCAAATGTAGGGCTATGTGAAGGGCTTGGTGTATGTCCCCCCTCTTCCTGCAAACCTAGAGGAACTCGAGCAGAGAATCACTGTTGCCCAAGACATGAAGCAGCGTATTTGGGAGGAGATGGACTACCGACTAGACATGTGCCATGTCTCAGGCGGTGGGTATATTGAAAATTTGTGAAATCGTTCATGGAATCCACATACCTTTGAATTTCTCATTCAAATTTGAAGGAATAAATCTTATGTTGCTCAACATTAAGCCTGTTTAGTTTGATTTATTTTGACTATGTAATTTCTGCGATATTTACATCTCAAATGAAATCAAATTTTTTGAAACACCTTGTATGTATATGCATGCGTGTATATATGTATGTATTACAGCAATATGTTAATACTGTATATCACTGTTGTTTTGGAAAATTTATTTGGTCTGTACATTTTGTGTTTGCATTCAAAGTTTCTATGCATCGAATTTGCTTTTTATCCTTCTTTGAAAGATGAAATATATATCAGAAATACATTAGACGTTTCTCCTTTGTTGCCACAAAGTCATAATCGTTGGTTTTCGGTTGGTATTAATTATAGGATATATATTTTAAAGCACGGTGCATTAAGCTGATTAAAAATTATGTAAATATAGCAGTGGATTCGATAGAGCGATTTTGAATTTATATCCATTTCAGGTCTACTTGCTGTTTAAGATGAAACAGTTGGTGATTTATTTATTTGTCAAAGTTAAAAACTGCGTTATAATCATGAAACATACGTGCAGTCTAGAGACCGAAACCACAGAAAAAGTAAAAGAAAATTTATTTACGGAATCGCATTACTTTTGAATTTTAACACGTTAACTTCAGTTTTAATGCTGTACAGCAGTAAGTTTTCACTAGTGGAGGATTAAATAACAAACTCTGAGAGTCTGTAAGAAAAGACACGAATGTTGATTTATCGTCTGTGTGGAGGAAATGTTTCAATATCAATTGAATCTTCATTTTTGACAATGTCTGGTAATTAAAATCTCATTTGATATTTTTATTTCCTTTCGAAGTATAAATCAATAAACTTTTAAAGATAGATTTCCAAAACGAGAAATTAATCATCACATCACTGCAATTATATATATTTTCGTTTTTGTTTTCTCTCTGACGCATGTTTAACTATTTTCAAATAGTTACAGGCAATAACAAATAAATTTCTATTAATTTATTCAAAACGAGGACTTCAGGTGCATTCTCCATCCTATGAATGTCCGGTCTGTGTTTGTAATTTTTACTAATTGGAATTTGAATACGATCGCAATTAGGCAGCGCAAAAGAAATATTTAAATATAGGCGGTAGTGTGTTCAATACTTCATTGATGATTTGCTCGAAAAAATACAATCCGGAATGCCTTCTGTCTTTTGCCATCGAACAATAAATAAATATTTCTTCATTGTTCCATCACTGATATATGCATTGTTTCAATAGATTTTCAGTGGCATTGATCAATCATCCGGTATCATTGTTAATCACTATTATAAAAGGAGTAAATTTCGAAATCAGTAATTAAAATTACATATTGCCCTATCAAAGTAACATCTCTAGATCAATGCAATAAAATGCGTTACATCGTTTAATCACAGAATATTAATTAAATCGATACGTTAGATCATGTACGAGAGCAATTAAGTTTGGGTAAGAAGATTAATATAAAATATGTATTCTCTAATCATTACATAGTTGAACCTTTCAGAGACGGCTGTTAAACCTTTATGCAACTGTTCCATAGATGTGTAATAATTCATATGTGTGGATATGCTTTAAAATTAATATCAAACACTTATGTTCCAAGCAATACAAATGATGAAATTTTAATAAATAAATAATGTAATGCAAACTCTTTGTAGTTGTAGCACATAATGCTAAAAGATCTATCTTATTGAATATTCTGTAACAGAACGTGAAAACTTACGAAATGCCCCTGAGGAAAATGCATAGCGGCATTTAGTTCATTTTTACGTGCTGATTTCAAATTCTGCTGAGGATGACTTTGCCTTTCTTCCTTACGGAGTCGATAAAATAAGTACCAGTTGAGCTCTGAGGTCAACGTAATCGACTTATCCTCTTCCCCTAAACTGATGGCATTGAGCCAAGATTTGAAACCAATAACACTGTGCAACAAATTTCGGGTGCCAAAAAGTACAAGTTAAATAAGACTTGTTTCTGGGTCAAAAAGTGTCCTGATTCTGATTCTTTATTTCTCCAGATTAGGCACCGTTTTCCCGTACCATGAACCATATTTTTTATAATATACTGCATAATATTGTGTATTGAACACAACATTGCAAATACTGAAAGTTACAAAAAACGAAACAAAAAATTTAGTTGGTATGACAAAATATATATTGGTTATGAATTAAAAAAGACACCTATCAATTTAAACAACTTTTGACCTTCTAAGCCTCTTGTGCGGAGTGTGATCTTTTTTTATACCCCAGAAGTAGTCTGCCAACATGCCAGGTCCCATTTTCCTTTGAATTGTCGCTCCATCACTGAAATATCCTGATGGAATCTTTCACCATGTTCATCACTCACATCACCAAGATTTTCCGCCAAAAATCCAAACGAGAGTGAAGCACATGAGCTTTTAGAGACATGTTACATCCCGTATCATGATAATGTCTCAGCAGATCATTCACAACTTGCACATTGTCTTCTGAATGGTGTTTGCCCAGGAAGTTGTCGTAAACTTTCTTGAATGGCTCAAATGCAAGCTTCTCTTTTCTCTTGAGATATGTGATGAAGGTTTCATCAAGTACAATTTTTCGAATTGGGGGACCTATGAAGAAACCTTCTTTAATTTTAGCTTGACTCTGGGAAGGGAACCTTTTTGCAAGATATGCAAATTTTGAGGAATCCTTGTCCAAGGCTTTCACAAATTGCTTAAACAAACCAAGTTTAATATGCAAAGGTGGTAAAAAAATTCCATCACTTTCCACAAGTAGTTTGTGCATGATGTTGCGTTTTCCTTGCTCAATTTCCTCTTGGATCGCACAATCCTTCTATTCATAATGTTCAGCTCTTGCTCTGCAATTCCATAAGCACATGAAGCAGCAAAATATAGTATAGCCAAGCTGAAGGCCAGTAAGCATGGCCACAACCTTAAAATCTGCACAAATATGCCAGGTATGGTTATCATACTGTATGCTTGTTAGAATTGCTTTCAGATTTTCATATGATTCTTTAATGGTTGTGCTATAAGCTATGGGAACAGAAAGCAGAGTGCTAGCATTGTGTAGCAGAACAGCTTTGATGCTGTCCTTGGGTACATCGTATGGTATTTCCAGTTGCTCAAAAAGTTCAGTGATATCATTACAAAAGCATAAGTCATCCTTCATGGTGAATAATGCAAGCAGATCCTTTGTACGTTTTCTGTACAGTGTTATCTTCACTCCTTTCTCAAGAAGGTTACGTTCTTGAAGCCTTGATACCAGAAACTCACTTTTCTCTTAGGTTAAATAGAGATCTCTGCACAAGTAATTTAGAGCCTCTTGAGAAAATGGTATTGGTTTATTCTCCCTTTCTAGATCATTGGGCTCCACATATTCACCACTGGAATGTTCATCAGCACTGCTGGAACTCTGCATTTCTAGATCTGGAGATTTGGGCACAGGTAAATTTTCTGAGTGTTCTACAGGGTGCATTGCTGATTTCAAGTTTGGTTAAACAATGTGTTTCTTTTTCTTTGCTGTAGTACAGCCTGCAAAGTCGTGGTGACAGAAATAGCAATCATTAGTGTGATTTTTCTGCTTACACTAAATCATTGGCACACCAAACTTCATGTGAACATTTTTCCTGCATATGTCAATGTCTTGACACATGTAAAGCAACACACATGAGGAGCCTATGACTTATCCTGGTCTCCTAAGTAACAATCGAAGTACGCCTTGTATATTTTCTTGATATGGCGCTTTTACTTAACAAAAGTCACTTACCCACAGATATAACAGAATCTGTTTGGATCATTTTTGCAGTGTCTTGCACTCATTGTTGAAAACAAATAAGATCTGAAAGATAAAAAATAACATTAAACACAAGCTTTGAATCACATTGTAGGTGTTACTAAAATTGGTCTCTAGCACTGGGTTGAAACCCATTTTACAATGCGGAAGAGAATTTTATTTAATAACAATGACAAAAAGAGTATACAGTGACAATTCTGTAGAAACCATGCCTAATTCAACAAAAAGAAGGCCAGAAATGGATTTCCCATGTCATTTTGCATATAAAAATGGCCACAGATTTCTTGTACTTTTTTGAGTGTTGCACAGTGTAATTAGCGAAATTGAGATGTAAGTTTTCAGCGTGTAACTTTCAGTCTTCTGTTCTTACCTGACTTAATGTAGTCAGGCACAAATTCCGAGTTCAGAATGGAAACTATACGAGATCATTCGACTTGCAAAACAATAACAGTGAAATTTCCTTCAAATTATACAAGTTGTATTAAAAAAGGGAGGAAACATTGAATGACTGATCCACATATTCCAGTAAAAAAACAAGAATGAAAAACACGAAATAGGAAAGCAAATTTATAAATGTTGGTGTTTAGGAATCCAACATCCATTTTATATTACAAAGGCGAAAAATAAAGGAAAAAGTCCAATAAACCTTATTTTAATAGCATTAATTATCTATAAGAATATGAAATGAGTTAGAAAATTCTTTGCGAAATACTACCAATGTTTGTTTACAGTGTGTCAGAATGTATTAATTATAACGTAGAAAGAATCAAGTTGAATAATTTTGGATCGGATGTAACTTTAAGCGGGTACAAAAGTAAACTATGCACACTGTTGTTGCATTTGTGAAATTTCAGATATCATCTGGAGTAAAGACGACAAAAGCTCAGGTTAAATTTGTTGTTCAGGCTTCCACCACTTAATGCAACTCTCAGGCATTAGTCTGCCGACGGGTGGCGTCGTTACAGGTCATACTCCCATATGCTGCGTCTTTTGTAGTACTTGTTCCCTGTTCGTCGTTTTTTACAATGGCTGAAACGATGGAACAGCGTGCTTCCCTGAAATTCTGTTTTCTGCTTGGAAAAACAGCAACCTAAACAGTTGTCATGCTTCAAACAGCTTACAAGGACGCTGCCATAAGCAAAACACAAGTTTACGAGTGGTTTTCACGCTTTAGCAATGGTCACTCGTTGCTTGAAGACTAAACTCATTTAAGACGACCGTCGACCTCATGAATGAATGAAAACTTCATGAAAATTCATGAACTGAACCAGGAGTACTATCATTGAACAATTGACGAACTTGTTGATATGACTGGTATGTCCTGGAGCTTCAGGAAATAGTAAAGAAAAAAAAACGACGGAAGCGGTAAAAGGCATCACTTCGCAAGAGTTCTTATAAAACACATAACTAGATCTCAAAAAGTATAAAAATGAATAATCAATATATAATAAATAAAAAACTAAGTACGTTTCATGGCAAAAATTAAATTTGAAATACAATTGAATTTAAATTTAATTAAAATGAATTCAATTTAAAATTATAGTCAATCTTCAGGTTAACAATAATTGTTAAATAAATAAGCAAATATATTTAAACAATATTTATTTAAAAAATAAATGAAATAATTTTTTTCTTAAAGAAGAAACTCCATTAACTAAATTTGAAACTTAAAATTTTAGGATTATTTCCTAAAACGGATTTATTATGTTAAATATATACACATACATACACATGCATATATAGGTACAGGACATTACCATCGGTGCAAATAACATAACATACGTAAACAACGAGATGAAAAATGGAAAACAGGACAAGTATCTTTTCTCTTTTCAAAAAAAGTCTTCTTTCTGTTTACGTATTTCATGTCATTTGCAACATTGGTTATGTCCTGTACCCATACATGCATATATATATATATATATGTATATATGAATGCATACTATTATAGTGTGTATATGACTAGTTAGCTTCAAAACCACGTGGTTTCGAGGAATAGGTGACTTCTACTACAGCCTTAGGCCGACTAATGTATAGCATACAAATTTGGTAGACAGAAACTGGGTAAACCCTAGTATGTATGGATATATATTTGGTTTCTCTTTTAGATTGTCATCGCTAGAGAAACGGTGCAGATTTATGTCCATGCAGATTAGCCGTCTCGTTATAAGGTTTGATTGACCACAGTACACATTTTTAATAAACGACTCACACATTAACTGCGATCAATCTAGAGTCCTAGAAAGTGACTACTCCAGCTTCTCACAGTTAACGGTTGAAGGAAGTAAAAGAATAGAAGAAATTATATATATAGGTATATATATATATATAATATATATATATATATATATAATATATATATATATATATATATATATATATATATATGTGTGTGTATATATATGTATATATATAAATATAAATATATATATATATATATGCAAGCATGTATGCATGTATGTATGTATATATGCATGCTTGTATGGATATATATATCCATACATACATATGTACGTTAGAGTGGAAAAAGGGAAAAATATATATTTCCATAGATAAGCTGATTCTTTTGTTAGATCTTGCGTAAATGTATAGTTTGTATGGAATGAATTTCAACTTTTCATTTTAGATTTGCAGTTGTGATAAAAGCTATTCGAACAGAATAATATAGTAATAAATTCATAAATGTTAGAAAGATATATTGAAAATACGCGGATAAATCTCTAATTATCTTAGACCGCTTAGACTACATTTAACTGAGTACCTGAACAAATTTTAAAATGATCCACATAAAAGTAGGAAAATAGAAATGATATATTAAGAAAACCCTCGAATAGAAATAGTCATATTGCAGAAAAATCCGTTGTTTGTTATCCGTGAGAGTGTAAAGAATAAAATAATCTCCAGAATTACCTTGGTTATCGCATGTTTAAGTAATATCAAAATACTGTACAATAATCGAAAATGTAACTGATCGGCTAAATTAAGACAAAGGTATTAGAATTGTTAAATGAACTATGTGTGTATGCATAAACGTATATATGTATTCCAACACACATACTTGTGTGTGTATGAGTGTATATGTGTGTAGTACATACACACATATACACCCAGAAACACTGTCACACAGAAACGCATACAGACACACATACACACACACACACACACACACACACACGCATAACTGTTTGACTCAATTCCAGATTGCATATATGTTAGACACATCAATTAGAGCCTATATTAGGGATGAAGCTACATCTATTTTCTATTGAGTTCATATCACGTAAAGAAAGGAAAGCAACCACTACTAAGACGCAGTGTAATTGCACCCTATAATCTATGTATTTTATATTTCGTCTTATACCATATAATAACGTTTGATGTTTGTAAAATCTCACTAGCCAAATGCAAAATGCAGTTCTACTTCCATCGTGCATTTGGAGAATTTGAAATTTCTTTTTTATTCTAGTGCATGAAACCTGAGGTTATAATAAAATGCACAACTAAAGAAAATCTACACGCATGCACATGTGCGTGCGTCTGTAGGTATCTATCTATCTATCTATCTATCTATCTATCTATCTATCTATCTATCTATCTATCTATCTATCTATCTATTTATTTATCTTTCTTTCTGTGTTATATGTATATACGTATATATATATACATATAGGAGTAGTCGTGGCTGTGTGTTAAGAATTTTCCTTTCCAACCACTTCCGGGTTCAGTCCGAATGCTTAGCATCTTGGGCAAGTGTTTCCTAGTATAGCTTTGGGAAGACCAAAGCCTTCTGTGTGGATTTGTTTGACAGAAACTGAAAGGAACTCGTCGTACACATATATATATATGTGTGTGTGTGTGTATTTAGACAACGCCAAGTTCAACATTCTAATAGCGGACTCAGTGAGAGTGATGACGAATGAGTCCCGCATGTGCAGTCCTGTAGAATTGGAAAGACATAAACAACACTTCATCCACTGCATGCAATAATCCGGTTACAGCCAAAGGGACAGGATTAGAGTGTACAAAGGAGGCAAGGCTAAGCACAAGGCAATCATAGAGAGGGATCTGCCCGCTACATAGGAGTAAAGCACGGAAAATATAAGGAAAAAGATAGATATGGCCAACTCATAGTATAGAAACAAAAAGTACCAGAGAGTCATGTCCGTTGATGCTACCTCTGGTGGCGTACTAGCATATCTTTTAAGATAAGCATTAAATAAGGTAAATCTACGGATTAAAGTAGTAGAAATGCCCGAAACCCCATAAAATCCCTGATCTGTAAAACTTGTCCCTTCGATAGGTCTCTATGTACGGAGAACTATTGTATGGTATGTAGGATGAATCCACAGGTTAATTGTGAGATTAGAAATATAGTCTATAGCTTACGATGTACTAAAGGACGGTGCAGAAACAATACAACAATCTATATTGGGGAGATGACATGCAAGAAAGGGGAGCGAATATGTGTATAGTGTAGGAACTCAAAGACAAGTGTATGCTTAACAGTGGTTAGGGCAATGAAGCTATAGATATCCTTGTGATATTAATAGCTGAAACTGCAGTACGAAGGTAATTATTCCATTTAGTATATTTCTTTTGTCTCATCCATTGCTTTAGGTCGTGCTGAATTTTATTTTTATTTGAGAACATAATCCTTGTGGAGAATGGCGATTTGACGTCTATATCTAGCATGTTGACTGTCCACCTTTTCGTGTTCAGTCCTTAATTGGTATATATAATATATATATATATATATATATACATATATATATATATACATATATATATATATATATATATATATATATATATATATATATATATATATATATATATATATATATAAAATCGCAAAAGTACACCTCTGAGACTGAATTTTTGTTAGCTTTATTTTGCTCTCCCAGTATAACTTGTAGTGTTCAGCTGAGGAAAAGGTAAACAAATGTATATATATATATATATATATATATATATATATATATATATATATATATATATTTATATATAGAGGGCATTATACATACATGCCAGGAGGCATTTACAATGCCTCCTGGCATGTATGTATAATGCCCTCTATATATAAATTAATATGTTCAATAAGAAATAATTTTTTTTCGAAATTTTTTCTCTTATGAGGTTTTTACGCTATCTACCTGACAATTTCTTGTTAAGTTTTCCTTATTAAGTAGTTGTCCTTAATTGCTAAATTTTTTTTTATATATATATATATATATATACTACATATGTGGGAAATTCTGTTTGTGGGTGGGTTTGTGGAATTGTTAGCTAACTCCTACATCATTTTATTGATTTTGATGAAACTTGACACGTGAGTAGAACTCAGGTCTGGAAACCTCATGGCATACTCAGGTTGTAGAATAAGTCGATAATAAGGTCCCTGGAAGGGATCCTTATATATATCCAAGGGAAATAACCCATTCATTTTCCTAAATTATTTGGTAAAATGAAATTGAGTATGCTTATTTCTTAGTATTTAAACCGTTAGAGTTATTTTCGCAATTTAACTAGTACAAGCCTTAAACAAGTAAATAATATTTTCCTAAACAATAGATCCTCTTATTTCGGTTAGTAACTTAGTCACGAATTTACCAACATTAGCCGCCACCCTCTCGAGGGTATACAAACAAAGATAACTATACTAGATATTGAATTTTCTTTTTATATTAGGAATATAATATATGTAAAGTTGTAACAGATGATGCTTGTGAAATTTTAAAGAAATCCAATGTTTGGTATCGTTATGTATATATATTTATATATTTATTTATATTTTATATATTTATTTATATTTTACTTAACTGAATGCAAGAAGTCACAAACGAAGGGGTAAATACAAGCAAACAAAAACGCAGTTTGAGATGTAACATCTAAGATATGATAATACCTAAAATATAAAATGAACATAGAAAACAAAGCACAAACTTCTATTTAGCTGATAAGAATCAATACCCTTTAGCTGTGTCTCTTTGATCTTTGTTAGATGTACTGAGCAAAGGATATTCCCGTTTAAATTGTGTAATAATGTTTTGTCTTTCTGCTAACCGTTTGCATCCGAGATCAAGTGAGAGGTTGTGATATGTTGGGGCAAATAAATAAATGAAAGTAGAGTATGGCGAGGTTATAATTTGATGCAAACCGGCCGACCAGGGAGCTACAATGATGTTTACTAGATTCAAATTACTGAGATTTTGTTGAGCAGTATAGTCAAGGATGTGGCGAAGAAACCTTAACTCTCTTGAAGGGTCACAGAGTAGTAAGATCATAAGAATATTTATAATTTCATATACATCTATCTATAAATTCATTTATATATTTTCTAAATCGTATGGTGTCAGAATATGTGTTATGCACATATATCTGCGTAGTTAAAAGTTCCTGTATGGTTTTAATGGGGTATGCCTCTGTAATACTTGTGTGTATAATTGAAATCCCCAAAATGTAACCCGTTTGGATAGATGGAAAGGAGGATAAGCGATCATGGCTGAAATTCCAAAGTATGAATCACTACTTGTGCATGAAAGGAGATACAGTTGCTTACCTAATACTCAAATGTTCACAGTTGATGTTATTTTATTTAATTTTTCTGTGATACAGAAGTCACATTTGCTGTCTCGGCCCCTTTGTTTTGGCTGGCCTTAATGACTTTCAGCTTATATGTGGTTTGTCCGAAGTCCTCTGTTTAAAGGCCCATTGCATATTGGATATATAGATGTTAGATGTCTTTGCTTCTTTTTTCTGAAAGAAACCAACTGCTGAGCATGTCTCTCCTTGACGTCATTCCAATGCAATGTTGTGCAGTTCGAATCCGTGACGCTGGCCTCTATACTAGTTATAGTTTGTCACCAATCCATATTGTAAATCTGTGGTTGTGCTCTAGTTATACTGAATTTTAGACAAGACAATGTATAAATAATGATCATTACATATTTTTTTCTTTGTTGCAATAAATTTGACTTACATCTGTTTCCAGTAGTCCTTATAGGTTCGTTGTTGATGGATTTACTCAATTGCTACATTGATCGGTTTAGAAAAATTGAATGACCCAAAAAATTTCATCACAGCAATTTCTGGTTGTGCAATTTTTAACGACCCATCAATAGACCGATTGTTTAAAAGAATAAATAACAACTCGATATCGATTACTGGAAACAGCTGTAAGTAAAATTCACTGTCTATGTGCATGCATGGCTGTGTGTAAGAAGCTTTCTTCGCAATCACATAGTTCCGCATTTAGTACCACTGCGTGGCAACTTGGGCACATCTTTTCTACTACAGCCTCAGGCTGACTAAAGATTTGTGACTGGATTTGTGACAGAAAGGAGCCTGTCGTTTACATACACACACACATACATACATACATACATACATACATACATATATATATATACATATATATCTGTGTGTGAGTCTTTGTGCCTGTGTTTGTCTCCCCATCAGCACTTGACAAGCGGTGTTGATGTGTTCATGTCCTCGTAACTTAGTGGTTCAGTAAGAGTAACTGACAGAATGAGTACTTGGCATAAGAAATATCTGCTTGAGTCAATTTGTTTCATTAAAAATGTTTCAATTTGGTGCTTCAGTATGGCTGGAGTAAAATGACTGAAACAAATAAAACAACAAAAAGAAATGAATAAATGAATATATATATATATATATATATATATATATATATATATATATATAGGCGCAGGAGTGGCTGTGTGGTAAGTAGCTTGCTAACCAACCACATGGTTGCGGGTTCAGTCCCACTGCGTGGCATCTGGGCAAGTGTCTTCTGCTATAGCCCCGGGCCGACCAATGCCTTGTGAGTGGATTGGTAGACGGAAACTGAAAGAAGCCTGTCGTATATATGTATATATATATATATATGTGTGTGTGTGTGTGTTTGTGTGTGTGTGTTCGTCCCCCTAGCATTGCTTGACAACCAATGCTGGTGTGTTTACGTCCCCGTCACTTAGCAGTTTGGCAAAAAGAGACCGATAGAATAAGTACTGGGCTTGCAAAAAGAATAAGTCCCGGGGTCGAGTTGCTCGACTAAAGGCGGTGCTCCAGCATGGCCGCAGTCAAAATGACTGAAACAAGTAAAAGAGTAAAAGAGTAAAGAGTATATATATATATATATATATAACTGAAAATGTGTGTCTGTCTGTCTGTCTGTGTGAATCCACTAAAACTTGAGAACTACACAACCAATTTCATTCAAATTCTACAAATCCCTTACTTAGGGTCCATGTAGTGTCATGGGCAAAAAAACTTTTACTTTTTGCCTAGTGCAAGTCCACAGCAATATTATATCTTCTTCACTATTTCAGTATTACGTGTCAAAAGCGAAGCAAAAACATGTCTCCATTGTAATGTCAGATGCTTTCACTTTAATACTGAAGCTATTAAAGTGAAACTATTATATAACAGAGATGAACTGTAATTGGACATCCATTATGGTAGATGATCTGCTATGGTCTTATATGCTACAACACTGATTTTAAATTCATATTAATCAAATTAATATTCAAATTTTCACACTTATTATTTTAAATTTAAATTTACATGTATATATATATATAGAGAGAGATTTATTTCATATATATGTATATATATCTATATACATGTATATATATGGATGTATATATATATATATATATATATATATATATATATATATACATGTATATATATAGAAGTATATGTATAGATGTATATGCATAGATGTATTTCTATTGATATAGATGTATATGTATACATGTATGTGTAGATGTATATATATATATATAATATATATATAATATATATATATATATATATAGATGTACATGTAATATGTACACATATATATACACATTTATACATGCATACATATATACACCTATACACACACACACAAACGTACATAGGTGCAGGTGTGGCTGTGTGGTAACAAACTTGGTTCCAAAACACATGGTCCTGAATTCAGTCCCACTGTGTGGTAACTTGTCATGTGTCTTTTGCCTCAGACCAACCAAAGCCTTGTAAGTGAATTTTGTAGACAGAAACTGAAAGAAATCGATTGTATATATATATATATATATATATATATATATATATATATATATATATATATGTATTTATATATGTAAGTCTATGTGTGTGTCTTTGAGTTTCTCCCTCATCACTGCTTCACAAATGGTGTTCGTTTATTTACATCCGCATAACATACTGGATTCACTAGAAGAAACTGATATCACAAGGCCTCTTCGGAGATTATGTAATATAACACAGTCTACACATATATATGTTGTATTGTGGGTACGCACCCACACCCATGTGGGTATATGTGTAGACTGTGTTATATTACATAATCTCCGAAGAGGCATTGTGATATTTTTGTTAATGTCTCATTTATATCTATATATTGACCAACCATAAAGGGCTAATATTGGTAAAATGAGACATAGTCATCGACATGGTCGAAACAGCTGTAAGATCTAATTTATACTTATATTTATATTTACTTGTATTTATATTCTTTTTTATATATATTCTAATTATTATACAACATTACTCTTTTATGTACACTTTTTTATGTACATTCCTTTATGTACACTGATTTGTTCTGCTTTTTATATTTAACCCTACAGTCTCTTATGTGGTGGTTTAATAAAGTATGTGATTGAGTATTATCTGGTATTGATATTTGATTTAGATGTATTTCTCCATTTTCTTATCTTGTATATATATATATATATATATATATATATATATAAATAAATATAGACTTCGTAGACAGGAACTGATACAAATCAATCGTATATATATGTATCTATATAAATGTATGTATGTGTCTTTGTCTCTGTGTTTCGCCCTCACCACTGTTTCACAAATGCTGTTCATTTATTTACTTCCCCATAACTTACTGGTTTCACAAGAACAAACTAATAGAATAAGTACTAGGCTTATCGACATAAAAAACTACGAGGCTGTGTCTCATATTTTTGTTTACCGACTCAGTCGTATCTATCAGTTTATCTTTGTATGTGTTTGAGTGTATATCTATCTATCTATCTATCTATCTATCTATCTATCTATCTATCTATCTATCTATCTATCTATCTATCTATCTATCTATCTATCTATCTATCTATCTATCTGTCTGTCTGTCTGTCTGTCTGTCTGTCTGTCTGCCTGCCTGTCTGTCTGTCTATCTATCTATCTATCTATCTATCTATCTTCCAAGAGTACAACTGTATTCGCCTTTGCTTAGATAAAATGATAAAATTATGGGTGTTAAGTCCCAATGGAGGGGTCTTTCTAACTTGTAAGAAGATGAAATTTTATAAATATTACTTGTGTCTAATATCTATGGTTAAAATTTCATCAACAGCAAAAATATATGAATTACCATGGGGTTATGGCCCTTATGCATAGAATATAATTTCCAAATTTCATAGAGATCCATTCAGTACTTTTGACCTACTTTTGGATCATAAAAGAAATTACTAAAATTTGGGAGCACACGATTCGAGGTTCAGTACCGCTGCGTGTCACTTTGGGAAAATCTCTTCTACTCTAGTCTCAAACCCACCAATATCTTGTGAGTAGATCTGGAAAGTGAAAGAAACCTGTCATATATATGTATATATATATATATATATATATATATATATATATATATTTGTGTGTGTGTGTATATACACTCCTTTAAGACGTCTTTTCTCAACCATGAAGTTATTAAGCATCATCAGCATCATAGTATTATATTTATATCTATATTTTGCAACTCATGGAATTTCACTTTGGATATTTGTTACGTGCAAGATCTGTCTTTCGTTTTTAGCAGTTGTCTGTAAATGTCAGACTCACCAAATCCGTATTTTCTATATTGCACCAAAATGTCAGTGCAGTAATCGTATTAAAAGTATTTTCCTTACTTCTAATCCCCTCACCCCTAGGTACTAATTGCTTGGACAATCTAAGTTGATGGAAGTTTTCTAAGTATATTTCATATGAGAACTTCGCTGCAGAGTAGCTCCCTCCGCAGTATAATAAGGTGACGCTTACCTAAAATTTTATCTATGTAAATTATAAAAAGAAACGACTCTGTACTTGAGACATTGCGCTCTCTGATTAGAAACTACATTTCCTCTTAACACTTTTTCCCCGTTGTTTGTCGTCATAAGTAATTTCTATGAAGTTACTATTTATTTTCTCTTTTTATTGGCGTTTTTATTCCAATTTTAAGAATAGTTACAAAGAATATACCGTACTAGCCTTCTATAACTGGTTATGCCTTCTAAAGTGTAAGGATAATTTCACATAATACTACATTTAAAAACAAATTACAGTTTTCAATGTAAGTCGGCCTTTTGAGGAAGACAAATCTAGAATTTCTAATTGTCCGATTAACCTTCACTAAGTGAATCAATCAGTGCTTGCGTTTGATTAATGCAAAAGAAATTGGATAGCATACAATGCTCTAAACATCAGCGTTCCAAATTTAATATGGTTGGTAAGACAAGTTTGGCAGGGTTGTCTTGAAAAATCAAACAATGTAATCATATACTGAATCACTGATAGAATAACGATCTACTTAAGCTACGGATCTAGGATAATGTACGCTAAAGAGAATGAAACAATCTGTAATAAAGTATTTGGGAAGAGAAAGTGACTATTTAAGATATTGAAGTGCCAGTTTACGTAACGTACTTCATACCTCTCTTCATTTATCTGCGCTTATTGTTTGACGGTTTAATCTACATTTCTTTCGAGGAATTCTATAAAATCTAGGAATATTTTCTGCGATAGGCTAGCTCTCTGTTCAAAGAGATTGATTTCTCACGATAGATTTAATCCAAAGATAATTAAAGATTTATATAACATTTCTGGACCGTGATGGTTTTTGTAATATTATTTTGCAACGATGAACTGGGTAGATAGAACCTTACTAACGTTGAATAGAATACCTTGTTGCATTTAGTTACGGCCCCTTATGTTCTGAGTGAAATCTCACCGATGTTAATTTTGTTTCTCAGCCTTCATGGTTACAGAAAATATAACGTGAAGTATATAGCCTAAGCCTGTCTAAGAAATAAATATTATTTTGTGATGGGTGAAGGATTATTAGAATCAACATAACAGAAATAATGCCATGCGGTATATTGAAACTGTATTTCATCTATAATCATGAAGATAAAATATAGCACCATCCATGTATTCGATCAGAGTTAACAGCTCTCATTTGTCCATCACTTATAAGTCCCTCTGCCTATGTCAGAAATCAATGTTATTTTGTAACATACTAGCTAGTAATTTTAATATATATTTTAATATATATAAAAAAATGTGTAAAGTATCAGTAAGAAACCACATGGTTAAGGTAATTTAGATAATTATGGATAAGTCAAATACTCTCAGATAATAACCCTACAACCATAAACGAATAGTTGGATTTACCATTTTATGCATACCTTATGTGATACAGCTGTATAAGGATAATGAATATGAAATTTCGCGATGATGAGCCTCAATTCAGTCCTCAGAATTCTCATGTGCAGTTTCACTGTCCAGATCCAGACTGTGAACAGAAGGATAAACACCAACGTGTGTTTTCTTTTATGTTAGAGAGCACGAGGGGCGCAAACCTACAAGCTCCAACCGCTCGCATACTCATTTAAAAGCAGAATAGGTAGCGTTCAAAGACCTATTCTACTCACAATTATTAGAGTATTTTGGCACGAGAGAATGCTCAAACAATAGTAGTGCTTCAAAGAATATAACACCACAAAATGTGCATCACTTGTCAAGAGTCAAGGGGAAGCCTTGATACTGAGCGGTCTACTTGTAGTTTCAAACGGAAAGAATAACTCAGGGCCAGACGGAATGAGGAGACACCAAGCCTCTAGCGTTTTGGCAAAAAATGACGTTTCAGTTATTCCTACACACATCCGAGGATAGGCGAATGAAGAATTCCTCTGACACAGAAATTTCATTGAAGTTATTTTTCTTGAGAAACAGAACTAAGTTCAAAAGTAATATCGCAAGTGTTAAGTTTTAATTCATTCGTGTGATTTTCAAC
>NC_042998.1:157531097-157546097 GCF_006345805.1 Octopus sinensis
TAAATGGAGTCGCATGAAACGATCGTGCTGCATTACCTTTGGATATCCTTGTTGCTTATTTTAATTATATATATGTACACATATATATTCATATATATATATATATATAATATATATATATATATATATATATATATATATATATATATTATATATACATATCCATATATATATTATATATATATAAATATAAGGTTATATATACATATATATATATATATTCATATATATATATATATATATATATATATATATATACATATCCATATATATATTATATATATATAAATATAAGGTTATATATACATATATATGTATACGCACACACACACACACATATGAATATAGACTCATATATATGTGCAACGTATGTATAATATAGTTGCAACATAGTTGAAAGTGATTGCTGCAAAAACACATCTAACTGCAGTACGTGAAGTAGCACTAATCGTAACGCTGTGGGATGTTGTTCTTGCCGCTGGTAGCAGCAGCAGCAACAGCAGCAGCAGCAACAGCAGCAGCAGCAGCAGTAGTACTAGTAGTAGTAGTAGTAGTAGTAGTAGCAGTAGTAGTAGTAGATGTCTGCACACTGAATAAGCATATTACCAGTACAGCTCTGGTAAAAGCTCTCTTTTGCCCGTCATTGTTTATTTATTACTATATTATCCACAATGTTATTACACTTATAAGACCGTAGCGCGAGGTGGAAGGGAAAAATTGTTTGCTATTACTAGCAGATTCAATAACCACATAGGAGCTCTTTCTGTGGTTCATTAACTTAGAGAGATTAAAAGATGAAGATTTGGTTGAAGAATAGAGCACTTGACCTAACACATTGTAAACTCGTCTACCATGTAATTACTGTTCCAAATAGCTGTTAGCAATATAAAATTGTTTATACAACCTAATGCGAAGGGAACTCATATGGTAATTTTTGGTATTAACTCGACTCGAACTTGGTTCAGGGTGTTTTTAGTAATGAAATCGTAATATCATCTATTAATTACTCTGTTAAAAACTTATTTTACGTTATTTATTTTCTTATTTATGAATTTCTTTTGCTTAATTCGTTTCATTTATTTGTTATTTTTCTCGCCTACTATAGTTTATTTATTTATTTATATATTTATTTAAAGACCCAATACTGATTTTTATTCTAGTTTTCAGTAAAACCGAATGCATATATGAAGTACCTGAAACGTTATTACCTTTTTTGAAAGATAAGGCGGCTGTTTTAGCTGTTCGAATAACGGCATAAGTACTATCTTGTGTTATGTAATTACAAGTATTTTCATTTTTTGAGCATGCCAGGTAAAATGCTCCGTGGCATTTCGTTCGACTTTACGTTCTGAATTCAAATTTCGCCGAGGTCGACTTTGCCTTTTAACACTCCGAGGTCGATAAAATAAGTACTAGTTGATCACTAGGATCGATCTAATCAACTTACCGACTCCCCCGAGATTGTTAGACTTGTACCGAAATTTGAAGCCTTATTTTATGTTTTTACTAAGGCGGTTGGCTGGCAGAATCAATTGTATGTCGGATAACATGCTTAGTGGCATATCGTCCGTCCTTACTTTCTGAGTTCAAGTTTTTCGGAGGTCAACTTTTCTTTTCATCCTTTCAAGGTCGATAAACTAAGTTCCAGCTGAGTACCGAAATCGACTAGTCGCCTTCCTCAAAATTTCAAGTTTAGTTCCTCTAGTGGAAAGGATTATTTTATGTAGTTTTTGTTTTGTTTCTACATTATTCAGACTTGTCATAAATAAAGTAGACGACAGCACTGAACTCTTACTGCAATACAAGGAATGATTAGGAAGTATATTTCCCTGTAGACACTGTAGCTCTTGTTAATCATAATGCATTACAGTGTTTCAAAGAAATAAAGTAACTGTTTTGTAAGAGAAGTTAACAGCACTTCAAAAAGGGAAGTTTTACATAAAAAAATCATGCAAGAATTATGATGTTACGACCTTCTATATGTTATGAAAAAGATTTTGGCGCAATTTCAATTATCACCATGTGCATTTTTATGAATATAACATCTCTGTGTTTTACTGCGATTAGATACTGCTATATTGCACAATATAGACCACAATAACCCAGTTTCTACTAAAGTTTATAGAGACAAAATAGATTAGACAAGATTTAGTTCTCATCTATATGAGAATTAAATCTAGTCTAATCTAGTTTGTTCTGTTTGTACAAATTTCGACTTAGTGAGATATCTATTTCTTTTTCTTTATCTTTTCTTTGTTTCTCTACTTTATTCCTACATTGTTTCCCTCTTTCACAAAGCCATTGCGGTTGTCAAGGAGAATATATAGATTTTCTGACGATATTATACGTACAATGATCAGTGATTTTAATAAATAATTCCTGAACACGCTTCCTCAGGGCAAAGTACAGTTAGAGTGAAGTTAAAAGGGCAAACTCTGGTTGTGGTGAAAATGCATAAATGTCAGTAGAGGAGGACATGTTTTTAAAGTAGCAGAGAAATAGATATAGATGTGTCTTTTATAGGGAAGACGATAACATGATTTATAGAATTGCAGTGTTTAAAATGTTTCTTTATGAGAAATGGTTGCCTGCAACATATAGACTAACATTCAGAAACGAATCTTTCATATTATCACTCTCTATCTCTATCTCTCCATCACTCCTCTGTCTGTGTGTCAATTCCTCTGTAAATAATGCACGTGAGTGCGTGTATGTGTGTAATTTCTGAACGTATACACAGATTATTGTATGAGTGTGCACACATACAATAGTACACGTTTAGACAGGAAAAAAAAAATCTCTTCTTGGAAGTCTTGAACCTAAAAATTACAGTTTAAATAAGTTTATATAATTTGTCGTTGTTTTGGTATATTTCAGATTTTACAACAGATTAATACTCCTCTATTAAGAAATCAACAAAATAGTTGTTATGCAGAAAGATTACTGAAATTTCCTCGACTGTCATTGTTGATAATTTAATGAACAATTTTAGCTTACGGTTATCTAGTAATTCCTCTGAGAGGTCTTACTTTCAAAAAGTAGTACACTATTATCGGGACGCATCGAAACAAATTAGATTTAAAAGACAAAAATTCGTTATAAATAATATAAATTCCCAGATACGCATAATTAGGAAACAAACACATTTGATTTGATGAGTCTTTAAGACCCAATGTAAGTATGTATATCGCTGGGATATTAATTTTATCTATCACACAAGGATGATAAATGTTGGTTTCGAATTTTGGCTGGAGAACCTCAGTTTGGGAGGAGAGGGCAGGTGCATTACATAGACCCCACTGTTCAGCTGATACATATTTTATTGATCCCAAAAAGATGAAAAGCAAAGTCGGCCTTGGCGAAATTTGAATTCAGAACGTAAAGACGGACGAAATACTGCAAAGCATTTTGTCCAGCGTGTTAAGAATTTCAGGACTTCTCAGAAGAAATGGTGAATCCATTTCTATCGGAAAGTATACCTGTATTATTGTATGTTTGCACACTCGCATTCAATATTCTGCGTATACGTTCACAAATTACACACACATTATTTACAGAGAAAGAAACAGACAGATTGACAGACCGACAGGCAAAAGAGAGATGGAGAGATATAGGGAGAGTAATTATATGAAGGATTCGTTTCTGAATGTTTGTCTGTATGTGTACTCAGCCATTTAAAATAATTAATTTTATATATAACATCAGTTCAACACGTAATTTTCCTCCAGAAAAAGCAAACACCAAAAGTAAAATTCTTAAACAATTACCTAGATCCAAAACATTCATGCGACAGTTATTATCCCGTAACTTATGTATTACATACTCTTATTCAAAACCAATAGTTTATTGTGCGATACATATCTACAACTGATAATTCAGATTTCAAAGATTATATCGAGTTTATAGAGAAAATTTTAAGGGCGATTTAATCAGTGCCACAATTCTTCTAGGAACCCAGAGAGATCTATGACGCAAATTGCATGCAAATGCGTTTTGTTTTAAAGATTACCCCTATAAGTGTTATTTGGAATGTATTACAAGATACCAACCGTTATAAACGTGATACCTAATGGATACGATCCAAACTTTTCAGGGAAAATGCATTAATCAATATCTGTATGTTGATAGAATAAATAATATTTGACAAAATATATTAAATGACTTAAAGACTGAAAAGTGAACAGTTGCGTAATATACTAATTTACGCTCTAAAAAATTCTTTCATTTGTTATAGTGTGTCGAATATTCTTTACTTTGCCCGTCCAATGTCAAAATAATAAACCATCGTGGCACAAACACAAGCATTGTACAGTAATGTAAAATAACATAACACACTCTAAATAAGGATAGATATTACTACCGTGCATTTTCAAGGGATTTTGTTATTTTATTAATATTTCAATCGTTTATGAATATCAAATGCTTTCGTATCTGAATGGGGAAAAAAGTGAAACACACAAAATTTATGTAATTCCATTTAAAATAAATTTCGTAGCATTATCTACACACATATATTGAGTTTTTTACTCTGCATTGTTTACATAGATGTGTATCTCAATCTTATACGTATGCATGTATGTATGTATGTATGTATGTATGTATGTATGTATGTATGTATGTTTATGTCAGGTATGTATGTATGTATGTATGCATGTATGTATGTATGTTTATGTCAGGTCACTTTCGAGTGCTACTGGTAACATGTAACCCTGTACAACCTGTTGCATGGTCGGGTCGTCGGCGACTAAACCGGCAACCCCACCAAGCTTGCTTGATGAAGAGGGTGTTCATTGGACACCCTGCGGGATGAAAAACAAAACCCGTCAAAGGGCGGAGGAACTCTTGAGAGTCAACGGCCATCCAATAAATGTCTTAAGGCTCTATCATGCGCGGGGACATAGAAATAATCGGACTGAATACCCAATCGCGCGGTTAAAATATTGGGAGTGAAGGACTCCTAGCCTTTGTTAGGGCATTCTTCTAGGAGAAGGTAACTCAGGTAACTGGGATAACTCCGACATAAAACCTGCGGATCAGTGGTTACCGATGAAGTTCACTTGTTCTTCTTTTCGGATTATGGCTGCAGTTGCTTAGTAAGTGGGATTGACTCAGTGCACAGCCTTTCCTCACTTTTAAAAAATCTTCTTGCACAGGCATTGCACGATAACAACATTGATTAAGCTTCGCGCAATAGCCATACTCGATAACGAGGGGGCAGCCACCATGTATGTATGTATATATAGATATATATACGTATGTGTTCATATATATATATATATATGTATACACTCACATATAAATATAAACATATAAACATATGAAGGTACCTGGCTTATTGGTTAGAGCATTCGGCTCACGATCGTAAGGTCGTGAGTTCAATTCCCGGCGACACGTTGTGTCCTTGATTAAGACACTTTATTTCACATTGCTCCTGTCCACTCAGCTAGCGAAAATGAGTAGTGTCTGTATTTCAAACGGCCAGCCTTGTCACGCTCTGTCTCACGTTGAATCTCCCTGAGAATTATGTTAAGTGTACATGAGTCTGTGGAGTGTTCAGCCACTTGCACGTTAGTAAATAACTGTGTATCAGTCTCCCTACATATATATATATATATATATATATATATAATATATATATATATATATACATACATACACACAGACACACGTGCTATCATTACACGCACACGCACATACACACACGCGCACACACATATCTCCTTCTCCTGCACTCTCCTGTCTTTGAAAGAACTTTTTCTTCAGCCATTCCAATTCGGTCAGTTTAATTTGTGACCGTGTGTGTATTGTTGGCGATTTTCTTTCTCCGTCTTCCCTTCCTTGGATCTTTCCTTTTTCTATGTTTCTGACGAAGAGCACCGCTCGAAATGTTAAATCCTCCTTCTTTCCTTTCCTGAGCGTCCAATAACACTATACTTGTTCCACGTCCTCGCGTTGTTGTGTTTTCTCTTTGTTCATGTTTGGAGTAACTGTATATATATATTAAACTGAAATGTGTGTCTGTGTGAATAACTAAAACTTGAGAACTACATTTCATCCAAATTTTACACATGCCTTATTTAGGGTCCGGGGACTGTCATATGGGCAAAAGATTTTTTTACTTTTTGCCTAGAGCGAGCCCACAGCAATATCATATCTTCTCCACTATGAATCCCTAAAACTTGAGAAATACACAACTAATTTCATTCAAATTTTAAACATACCTTACTTAGGGTCTATGTAGTGTTATGGGCAAAAAATGTCTAAATTCATGCCTTGGTCGAGCCCACAGCAATATCATATCTTTTCCACTATTTCAGTCTTACGGGTTAAAATTCAAACAAAAACATCTCCCTATTTTAATGTCAGATACTTTCACTTTAATACTGAAACTATTAAAGTCAAACTATTATATATGAGGGGTGAACCTTTAACAGTGGACATCCATTTTGCTAGAAGAAGATCCGCTATGGTCTTATATGCTACACCACTGGTTTTCAATTCATATTAATCAAATTGATATTCAATTTCTCACCATTATTATTTTAAATTTAAATTTAAACCCAGGACCATGTGTTTTGGAGCGAAGTTTGCTATCACACAGCCACACCTGCACCTATGTATGTGTGTGTGTGTATGTGTGTGTAGCTGTATATGTATACATTTATTTCTATACATATAGATGTATATGTATACATGTATATGTGTAGATGTATATATATATAGATGTACATGTAATATGTACACATATATATTTAACATATAAACATGCATACACCCATACACACATACACACACATACATAGGTGCAAGTATGGCTGTGTTGTAACAAACTTCGTTCCAAAACACATGGTGCTGGGTTCAGTCCCACTGTATGGTGACTTGGCATGTGTCTTCTGCTATAGCCTCAGACCAACCAAAGCATTGTTAGTGGATTTTGTAGACAGAAACATAAAGAAATCAATCGTATATATATGTATGTATTTATGTAAGTCTGTGTGTGTGTGTTTGTGTTTCTCCCTCATCATTGCCTTACAACTGGTGTTCGTTTATTTACATCCCCATAACTTACTGGTTTCACTAGAAGAAACTGATAGAATAAGTACCAGGCTTATCAAAATAAAAAAAAACCCACTAGGCAGTATCTCATATTTTTGTTTGCCCACTCAGTTGTATCTATCAATTTATCTTTGTGTGTGTATATATATATGTGTGTGTATATATATGTGTAAATATATATATAAGTGAATCGAACGGCTTTTGTGTGTTTCTTAAATGGTTTACAAACACCTTCCACGCTGCAATTGTGTATATATATAAAATGCACACACACACACACACACACACACCACACACACACACACCACACACACACACATACACGCATATATATATATATATATATATATATATATATATATATATATAAATATATATACATGTATGTATATGTGTACATTCATATTTATTATATCAAAGACAATGTCTTTATGTGTTCGTGTATTACTTATACATTCGAAAACTGCTGCGCCGATCCTTATGATATTTGAAACTTAGATTCAATGCATAAGGGCGGGTGTAATGCAATATGTTTGGTTTGAATTTCAGATGGCTTAAAGGTGGCAGAACCCTCCATGAAAATTCATAAATTTTCGATGTTGATGAAATTTTAACCATGGGTAATTGACACACATCAAGAAGTATTCTCAAAGTTTCCACTTCACATGAGGATTCTAAGACACCCTAATGGGGGCCTTAACTCCCAAATTTTTGTAATTTCTTTAATGATCCACAACTAAGTCAAAAGTACTGAATGGATCTTTACGAAATTTGGAAATTATATTCTATGCATAAGGGCCATAACCCCCATGACAATTCATATATTTTTACCGTTGATGAAATTTTAACCGTAGATATTAGATACAAATGAAGTAATATTTACAAAATTTCTCCACTCACAATTTTGTTATTTTATCTAAACAAAGACGAATACAGTTGTACTCTTGGACGCTGTGGAGTCATCCGAGCATAGAAGATGAGCATTATTTGTAATTCAATGGTACAGCAATGTAACAGTTTGCTTTGACATACACTTACATTGTGATTTCTGCAATGTGGTGCATAAATTGTCAAGTAAATGAAAAGCATCTTTGTCTCCACTGATTCAGTTGCACAGTGTTGAGTTAAGTTATTTGATTGCAGATCTCCTTTCAGTCTTTTTATTATCACTGGGTCACACATAGTCCCCAGATGGTAACATTGATTTCAAGGCCTTCCCAGAGGAGTGACTGATTATTCAAAGACATTTATAGATTGTATATTTATTCTGTCCAGTTACGTATCAGTATAGTGGTCATTTGCAAACTCCAACTTTCATTTCTCCTTAGTCTTCACGTCACACATTTGTTAATGTTTATTTCAGTTGGGTCACGCCCTTCCAATTGCTATAGATTCGTAATGCATCTTACGACCGTGCCTGTCACCTGCATGGTGCGGAATACTACATTGGGAGTGGTAACGACTAGGGTACTGTAGCTGACTGCTTATTGTGATCATTCGTCTTTTGGTTTCCTGTAGTTTTGCTCCCTTTTACAAACCTAGGAACATATATTTCCATTTCAAAGAAATTCAAACAATAGATATAAGAACCAAGTTAAAAAGATTCTCAACGATTCTAATTCTTTGGTTGACATTAAGATGCCCACCCCCAATAGGGGCGTTAACTCTCACATTTTAGAGCTCCATGACCTCCATTTTTCAGGATCAAAATCCTTTTAACAGGTTCTATAAGACTGGAATTTTGGAATATGCGCATAAAAATCAGTAGTATGGGATACATGTGGCACGATTACAATTTTGTTTGGGTGTGTAAAGAGGGAAATAACCCTCATCTGCAATTTTGTTGAAATTCTAAACATAGGTATTCCAGTTTATTACAGAAAATATAACAGAAAAGTCTAATTCTTCAAGTGGGTAACTCGGGCAACGCCGGGTAACTCTTCTAGTATATATCTATCTATATATATATATATACACACGCATATACATACACACACATATACATACATACACACATACATACATACGTACATAGATGCATACATACATAAATACATACATACATATATACATACATACATGTACAATACATGAACTTATCTGTAATTAGAAAATGCTTATCATCCGTGTACGTGTAATAGGAAGAATTTTGACTAAAGCAAAAGATATTCGGTAAATATACTAGAATGTATAGTCTATAATATATTTATCAACTGATAGACATTCAATTTATATAATTATTAATAGTTTCTCCTTCCGAGAACCTTTGGTTAATGTCTTTTAAACCACATTTATGAGCTGATTATCAATAATCAAATGTAGATTATAGGAGAGAGTAATCTCGGACAAATCTATTGATAGCGAAGCAAATTGAATGAACATATGTGTGTATATATGTATGTGTGTGTGTGTGTGCGTGTGTGTGTTCTCTTTCTCCTCGATTAAATTTGGTAGGTATTTCAATTTTTGTTATCCTATTCCAGATTGCACTGCTTCATGCCCCGTAGAAAGATAATATCTAAAAGACATTCTCTCGCAGTGGTTGATGTCTTGAATCATGGTCTTGCACAGCCTACACTTGTTTTATGTCAAAGTTTATGCTTTATATGCTGTCGACGTTTGAATTGCATAGAGGTAGCCTTCGAAGTGGTACGTCATAAAATTATCGGTTCTCTATGCCAAACTTTTGCCATGATAATCCCTCCTATAGTTTATGATTTACATGCCAAGTATGTATGTATCATATTCTCAGTGAACTGGGTCATTGTTTTTATTCTGGTGTTATATGATAAATAGATTTTACCAATGCTCTTTGGGGAGAGATATGTATCAATTCTTATTTCATACCAAACTTCAAGCTCACAAGCTACCCTAATTATGTTGATTCCATAGTCACAAAATTGGGCAAGATAGTCTCTTTCCTCTGTTGCAGATGTTGCTTCAGAGTCACAATACGTGAGTCAAATGATATCAATACAGGTTTGAAACCACAGTTGCCATACTTGCCTGGAAAGAATAGCCTGCCTACATTTCCATTAATGCTGAAGCTTTCTGTAACACTGAGCAGCTTGAGAGTTCGAACGTCTATCTCACTGAGTTCTTGTAGCTACCAGTTCAGAAGGCCAAACGTAGGAATGAGGACAGGTACTGCAATGGTGTTGTGGGCAATAGGCGTGTTGTAAGCTGAGAGTCTAGATGACTATATTCTTTTTACTCTCCCAGGGTATTCATTCTTGGTCTTCTCTATGGGTCATATCTGACATTCTCGTCTTGTCCAAGATACCTATAATTATCACCTAACTGAAAGTTTGCATTGTCAAGCCGATCGTGTTTTGGCTTTTCAGAGGTGAGTACAAATTTTCGAAGTTTTATTGTCAAAACTGCATATTTAATCTGACCAAATTTCATTCCAATGTCTACAGAAAATTGGGTTACGAGATCCAGTTGTTTTTAAGTAGTCGATAGTTGACTCAAGCAGTTTCAAGTAGTCGTCAAAGAAAAGATGGGAGGTACTTTTGGATCCATTTCTATGATCACCTTTTTATAGGTTTATTTCATATTGCTTTTGATGGACATGTAGACAGTAGTCCTGCTTCTGTTCTTTTAGCCATACAGCTTGTTTTATTAATTCATCATGCAGTACCCATAGAGATCTCTAATACTCCTCAACCTGATCTTTTGTAGACGTGTCTTTTATGGGGATTGAGCCTTTTGCATTGAAGCTGCGATCAGCTGACTTGCGATACCTGGCAAGTAATTTGTTGAGCATTTACCGTTTATATACTATAGATTTATATTTTAGTTCTTTCAGCTGGTGCAGTTTGGAGTTTAGGTTTTTGAATTCTGTATCACCAAATTTTCTCTCTAGTTTTCTGAGGTCTTCCTGGTGTTGTGCGAATTTGTTTTCTGTGTTACATTTCATTACTACAATGATCAGTGAGATACATTATTGCAGGAATAAATTTTATTTTTTAATTTACATGTCCATGCTCATTAATGCTTTTTGTTTGAATCTCGATTGCATGGCTTCAGCTCTTTGTCATACACTAGTAATGTATTAGCTCTGATGTATATCAAAAGATTAATGGTTTCGTATGGTGCTTTCATACCTCTGGATTGTGTGGTCTTCAGATATTTGTTTGCTATTTTGTTTACTGCCTTTAATTCTAATTTCTTGGGTTCTTTACTTATACTGGTGTTGTATGGCCTGTCATTCAAATTAAGGTTGTGGAACTGTTGAAATATAGCATTTCAGATCACTTGTAAGGCATCCACAGGCTTTGGTGTTCTCCGGTTTGTACAGTTTAGGAATGGATTTCAGCTAAATAGTTGGTGTGTTGCTTACTGCTAGATTTAGCCGATCGTTCTGTTTGTCCATCAGTGGAAGTGAGATGATTATCTTCAATGCTTTATAGTGCCAGCCTGCTTTGAATCAAATATTTCCGCTAGATGTATCAATTTACATCTAATGATACGTTTTGCATGTTTCTTTAAATCTTTTGGGGAAAAAATTTAATTCTGCGTGATGGGGTAATCAACAAATTTTTAAACTTTTACGTAAAACCGAACTTTGATGATCAGATTGTACATATGCTTCATATGTTTTTAAGAACCTTGGTCGTATACAATGATTATAGTCACGATTGTAGTCACGATATTTGGTCGAAGGATATTTATACGTTTAGCCATGATGATTTTGTTCATTGACTGACACAATCTCCTTTAAAAATTACAAGATTTTTTCCAGAATTCAAAGTTGTGCATAGCTACTTTATACTTTCGTTTTAATGTTGTTTTTAATTCTACAATTGTATTTATGCTGCAATATATGTAGTATTCAAAACCCTAATATAAACATATTCGCATACAATTTTACCACACTACGTAGCTCAACTTTTCTAATATTTCATATGTTACCTTCATATGAACAGTAATTACACATGTCTAAGTATCGGACTGATCACAACGGTGTGTATGTACACACACACACATACACACACGCATTTAAATATATATATATATATATTACTGGATTGATCAGACCGGGCGTTGTTATACATCGTTGGTCACAATAAACTTCCTTGAATCGTTGAGCTTTCGAATGATATCACACCGCAGGAACGCAGGCATAGCATTCAGCTCAGTATAATATTAGGTCGTCAAGTATGAAATTTCTAGTGAGGTATATGGTAAACTTTGACAGCTGCTCATTTTACGCCATTATTATATTTTGCCAATCTTTATTTTTTCTTAGAAACCTGACACATCTATTTCTTTATTCTAACACATTTTGCGCTTTATAAAGTATTTATAAATAGTTTTATGCTATTTTTGTTTAGAGATGGATAAGCCGGAAATTCGTACAGTTTTGAAATATGAGTTCTTTCTTGGAAATACATCATCACAGACTGCTCAGAATATTAATGGAGTATTTTATCCTAATGTTATTACAAGCAGAGAGTATCAAATTGGTTTGCAAAATTTCGTTCTAGTAACTTTCACCTCACAAATGAGCAACGCGGTCGACCAGAAACAAACGTGGATAATGACGAACTGAAAGCTACTGTCGCGTCAGATTCATCTTAAAGTGTCCGTGAATTAGTGTTGTTGTTTTGTGTTTGCAAACAAACAATATTAACCCACCTAGTTCAAATCGGTAAAGTGAAAAAGTTGGATAAGTGGGTTCCAAATGAACTCAATGAAAATCAGAAACAGCAACATTTGGAAGCCTGCATTATGCTAATTTCTCGTCACAAAAATGAATCATTTTTGAATCGAATTATAACATGTGATGAGAAATGGATCCAATGCAATAACCGGAGACGTTTAGCACAATGGTTGGAGAAAGACGAGCCACCAAAACGCAGTCCAAAAGCAAAATTCATCAAAAGAAGCTGATGGTGTGTGTTTGGTAGTCTGGCGTAGGTGTGATCCATTATGATTTCATTAAACCTGGCTCATCAATCAAGACCGAAGAATACTGCCACCAGCTGGACCAAATGATTTAGAAACTTACAAAAAAACAGCCTAGATTAGTCAACAGAACCACGCCTGTTTTTATAAGACAACGCCAGAGCACACATCGCAAAAAATGACATTGGCGAAACAACAGGATTTGGAGTTAGAAGTTCTCTATCAACCACTGACGATGACAGGATTTGGAGTTGGAAGTTCTCTATCATCCACTGACGACCACTTCTTCCAGAATTTGGATAACGTTTTGATAGGAAAAAATTTATTCCGACGATGCTGTATAACAGGCCTTACAAGATTTTATTGACTCTAGATTGCCAGGCCTTTACAGTTTCGGACTGGACAAGATACCGCTGAAATGGCAAAAGTGTATTGACAATATAGGTGCATACTTTGGTGAATAAGACTATTCCTTGTATTTATAAAACATTAGGAAACTTTTTTTCTTGACGACCCAATATAATATATATATGTATATACATATTTGTATATATATATATATATATATATATATATATATATATATATATATATATATATATATATAATATATATATATATATACACACACACATATATACAGGGAGAGTGATAGAAAGGGATTGAGGGCTACATGAAGACTCATTGATAGAAACAAATTTTTACAAGAAGTTTGCAATTATGAAAATATTATTTAATCAAATTCAAAATCCATTCTAAGTCGGTTAGTTTAAACGTATTTATTTGTATATCGTCTCTAAACTCTGATGCAGACCCTCAAGTGAAGTAGGATATACATAACAATCACCGATTCTGATATTAATTTAATTATGAACGCACAAAATCTACTTTTGAGCAAAAAATAATGGTCATTAACTTTTCGACATCGGTAGGACAGGGCTGGAATAATAGATTTAATTGCTCTGTTTTTATATATGCTAAGCTGTGATATAGAAAAGCTAATATAGGACTATACAAGGATGAAGAATTAGCGGTAGAACACAAAAACAGTGGACGCGATATGAATATAATTAGGAAAAAATTCATTTCGCATGTTCCCACAACTTAGTGAAAAGTTTACCGTTTATACCAACCTTAAGACTGTAACCTACTTGAATATTAACATGCAAGTTGCTCAGATAAGTGCCGTCTCTTTTGAAAACCAAATGAAAAAATCATTTACATTAATAGAAGTTCGATGCGTCTAGCATCAGTTATGAAGCACATCACCAACATAATTAGTAAACGCATTTCACTCCCCTTATTTCAATGAAGCAATATCCTATACGGCTGTCCTGTACAAGATCATGCATTAGTGATGTAAAACTTCAATGTGAGCATGAATTATATTGAACTCATCCTAATTAAACGCAAAAGGTGGAAGCGTAGAGAAATGATAGTTTAATCTACCGTATTGTATGATCAGAGAAGAAAATATTGCTAGACGTATTCTCATACTAATCGATCTTCACTTTCCACATTCCTATAAATTTCATGAAATATTTCATGTGTCACTTGCTCTATTTTTCAGCTTTCCTTTTCATAATGACAGTGCCGAAATTTGTTTCTAGCCAGATGAATTCTGGCATATTAAACGTTATGTATCTTCCAGTCATCGTAAGTAGGTTTTACCATGTTTTAAACCCGGTTGAATAAACTATTTCTTCCTTCTGCCAAACCCGTTAACAGTCGATTTGTTAATCGCAGTGTCCTTCTTTGTTATTTTGTTAACATTAATGTTAGTAGTGATGGAGTTGGAGTTGGTAGTTGTAGTTGCATGGCTGCAATTTTTAGGTGTGTTCAAACGACAATTATTTTTTCGTCTTTCGGTTTCTTATTCTTATTTTTGTTGTTTATATTAAACTTGATATTTCATATTCATGATTGATTTTGTTGTTGCTATTGTTGGATTTCGTTTCGTTCGGCAATGATGGCAGTAATGTTTTGGTTAAGTGGGTAAATCTGTAAATTCACAACTTTGGCTTTCCGCTA